>NW_020954590.1:79532040-79655393 GCF_900497805.2 Vombatus ursinus
TCTCTCTCTCTCTCTCTCTCTCTCTCTCTCTCTCTCTCTCTCTCTCTTTCTCTCTCTCTCTCTTTCTCTTTCTTTCTCTTTCTCTGCTAATAGTAAATGGCCCTTGGATGAATTGAGATTTAAATGTTACCATTAGTGATTATAAATCCAGATTTGATTTGGTCAAAATTTGTTCTGAAGAAAATCTAAATGTGGTCTAGTGTGCTCATTTGTGGTAAATCAGAACTTAATGTAAAAATACATTTGCTATTTGGCATTAAAGCATGAAATGCTGGGAAAGGCATAGATTGGGGAAACCTTAGTTAAAATCCAGTCTGAGGACAAAACAGGAAAATGATAAATGTTGGAGAAGATGTGGGAAAATTGGAATACTAATGCATTGTTGGTGGAGTTGTGAACTGATCCAACCATTTTGGAGAGCAATTTGGAACTATGCCCAAAGGGCTATAAAAACATGCATACCCTTTGACCCAGCAACATCGCTTCTAGGGCTGTAGCCCAAAGAGATCATAAAAATGGGGAAAGGATCCATATGTACAAAGATATTTATAGCAGCTCTTTCTACAGTGGCAAAGAATTGGAAATTAAGAGGATGCCCATCAATTGGGGAATGGCTGAACAAGTTGTGGTATATGAATATAATGGAATACTATTGTGCTATAAGAAATGATGAGCAAGCGAACTTCAGAAAAACCTAGAAAGACTTGTATAGACTGATGCCGAGTGAAGTGAGCAGAACCAGGAGAACGTTGTACATAGTAACAGTCACATTGTGCGATGACTAACTTTGATAGACTTAGCTCTTCTCAGCAATGCAAGGATCTAAGACATCTCCAAAAGACTCTCTATGGAAAATGCTATCCACATCCAAAGAAAGAACTATGGAGTCTGAAGGCAGATCAAAGCATACTATTTGCTCTTTTTTTTTTCTTCTGTTTTGTTTTGTTTCTTCTTTCTTGTGGTTCCTCCTGTTGGTTCTAAATCTTCTCTATAATATGAGTAATGTGAAAATATGTTTAATAGCAATGTATACATAGAGCCTGTATCAGATTGCATGCCATCTTGGGGATGGAGGCAGAGAAGGAGGGGGAGAAAATTTAAAACTCAACAGCTTACGGAAGTGAATGTTGAAAACCAAAAATTAATTAATTATTTTTTTAAAATGTGTAATTAGAGGTGAAACTAGCCATATATAAAAAAGAAAAGAAAAAAGAAAAAAAATCCAGTCTGAGAAATCTATCAGCTGTGTGACTTCACCTCTATTTAAAGGGGAAAATGAAATACTAGTAGCCACTTCCCAGGGTTGTGAGGATCACAGGATTTTAAAGTACTTAACACTGCCTGGCATATGGCAAATACTATATAAATGTTGACTGTTATTATTATTTATTTAATTAGATGTAATTGTTTCATACTTGATGACTTTATATGAGGTTTTAGATGTGATCAGTATACAATGCCAATGGCAATAAGATGAATGATTTCTGTCTAAGGTAATTTGGAAATGCATTCAACCAAATTGAGGTTACCTGACTGGTAATGGGTTTTGTTTCAAGTTTCAAACCCATGGTATTGCTTATGTTATTGTTATGTTTCTAGATTTTCTTACATTGTGAAATTTAATAAACTATTATCTTGAATATGCTGTTAGACAAGCAACTTCTCTTATTATCTGGATGTTGTTAGACTATGAACTGAACTGTTAAAAGAAGATGGAAAAAAATTTGAAAACTGTTGTGTATTTATCAGCCCTGCTGACCACATGTTGTAATACTCTGAAGTACTGAAATTTAAGAAACCAGAAACTTCCAGGTTTGCCTATAGTGCAGAGAAAGTGTCAGCTCAAATTATTTGGTTATCACTTATGAAAATTATGACATTGTTAATCTAGTTATTGGGGATAATCAAGGGGATACCCACTAATTGGAGAATGACTAAACAAGTTGTGGAATATGATTATGATGGAATACTGCTGTGCTATAAGAAATGGTGAGCTAGATGATTTTAGAAAAACATAGAAAGACTTGCATGAAATAATAAAGAGTGAAATAGCAGAACCAAGAGAATGTTGTACATAGAAACAGCAATATTATTCTAAGAACAACCTTGGATGACTAAGTCATTTTGAGTATTATAAATCTTCAAATCAACTACAAAGGACCTATGAAGGAAGATGCAAGTCACCTCCAGAGAAAGACCTGATAAATAGAAGTATGCATAATATGGTTTTACATATGTGTGTGTGCGTGTGTGTGTGTGCGTGTGTGTGTGTGTGCAATTGTAACCTACAGGGCAGGGTGGGGACAGAGGGGAAAAAAAATAAAAAGTACACAGCAAAGAATAAAAAAAAATTAGAATGAAGCACAGAAAAGCAGGGTAGCTTTGAAAATGAGGTATAGGATTTATCACATAGTTTATCAAAAAGGAAACGGTATGAAATGAAAATTCACCATTTTACATTGAATCCTCTTTTTATGTTATGCTGTGTACATGGAAATGTTATTTTTTTGGTATTTAAGTTCAAAATTAATTTTAAAAATTTTAATTATTAGGGGATGTCATAATGTTAAAACCTATCAAGTATTAACATGGGTATATTTTAATGGGAATATTGATAATTGATTACGGTGTAGAGAAAGGTACTGTCCGAAGTATAATTTTATAAGCTCCATAAGTGATAGACAAGTAACCTTAGATGAAACTCACTCTACATTATAAGCAGCCTTGAAAATTTCACACCCATTTTGTACAAGGAGTATTTATATCTCATTTACTCAATAGGAAGGAAGGTAAGATCCTCTTGACTCAGTTTCTCCATTGTTTTGCTTCCTTTTGAACAGGAATGTTTCCTACCTGGTTAAATCCTGAGTCTGGCTTTGGCACCCTGTAAATAAAGTAGAACTTTGTCAGAAACTTAACTATGATTCTTACCTGAACTCAAACAGAGCTAAGGATGTTTTATCCTGGCATACCCTATATTAAATCATTCTCTGCCCTTAGGCTTGGGCCTGGAGGACAAGTTTTAATACTGTTGTAACTACAGCCCTGCTTCTTCCTCTCATAGCAAATTTCTATTATCAGGGCAGGTGAATAATGGAAATGTGTCATTGCAATAAATATTAGATTAATACAAAGACACCTGAATTTGTATAATAACCTGAAGGTGAGAAAGATCTTACTGTTTTCTATCTGAATTTGTTGTCATTCCATTGCCTAAGTAAGAGTTAGAATGGTGCTTATGTTTGTCACATGTATAAGATTAAGTCCGTAAATTTCTCATTCTTTCCGAATGATATTGGAATAGTTAGACAAAGATAAAGAAGTTTGTGAAACAAGGATGAATCTATTCATTTATGAGGTTAGTCAGAAACCTCTTCTGTTTTTGTTTTAAGAAACAGAAGTTCAGTTCAATCAGTCATCTAAGTGGAGAGTAACTTATAAACTATCTTATGTTACCTTAATGGGAAATCTGATTTTACTTAGGGTTGTTATTTAATCTGGAATTAGAACCTGTGTGTAGAGCATGCCCTGAAATGCATGCAAACTACTCAAGAGTTACCTTAATGATGTTCCCATTGTTTAAAGGACTTCTGAGAGGAGTCTTTGTTTATATCCATTTGAGCACGGTTAATGACTGAACATGTTTTATATAAACTTTCATATAAACTATTTTCTGTATACAATTTGGGATTATTATATTTACACATCCCATCCCAAATCTTTTGTTTTTTGTTATTAAGCATCTTAAAACAAATTCATTTGTGTAATGTTGAACCTAGGCTTGAAAAGCATTCACTTACCATGAGTACTGATAACTATGTATTCATGTATAGGATTAGATCCTTAAAGTATCTCCTACTCCTAAATTAACAAAAAATTAACAAGAGTGGAAAATTTTGAGAAAGCAATGAAATCAAGTAATTTTATATGTCAACTATAAATGTTATATATAATATGTATGGTATATATATATATATATATACTATTGTATATATATGTATATAATACAGGCTTTGAGTATATGTGACCTTGTGCATGTTATGATAATAAGTTCTAGAAATTGGGTTCAGGATTTTGCATACAAAATTACATTGATAATTGTAAAGAAGAGATATAGAAATGGCAATTGGTACATGAAATTCTTTGAAGTTTCAGGTGAATTATGGGTTCCTAAATTGGTGTTCATCTTACAGCTCTATTGTAAATAGGATTAGAACCACAAGGTTTGAGCTACTTTTCACCACATGACCTAGTTACTGGGAAAAGAGAATTTAGGAAGGTGTACTAAATTGCATTGAGTCCTATTCCTGAAATATTTTTGTAGAAATACCTGAGAAATCTCTGCAAGTGATTTGGAGCCAGAGAAGCAAACTCACTGGAAAAGAGACCACTCGAAAGCTGCCTGAGAACGAGGCCTGTTCAGGAATGTCCAGGGGAAGATGTTTCCAAGGAACAGACAATTGCATGGGACAGCTGAGATTGAAGATAAAATGTGCTGATTAACTGAACATTAGGAGTGGGTTACTAGGTTACTAGGTTACAAGGTTACAAGGAAATTATATAATAATCTTGAAGTTTATTGTATTACTTTCATCTCTTATTTCATGGTATTTGTGTTTACTGCATTTCTTGGTCACTTTGCTGATATGTACCTTTCCCCCCTAAAATTAGTACATGGTGTGTCCTCTGAACAGCTTGATCTGTAACCTGCCTTAGTTTACATATAGAGCCTGTTTGACAAGGTTTGCCTTCTTGAGGGATACATGGGATTGTAACTCTCTATCAAAGTTTATTCAAATGTATGACATTGATGAAAACATAGGATTATGATCTGTGATACTCATGGCCACATGTTTCCTTTTGTGATTTTAAGTCCCCTAATTTACAGTCAGTAATACTTGCTCAAATTGATATGGCATAAGCAACAGAAAATAGGTTGATGTAGTTGGGGATAAAGGTGTGATATAAGACTGAATGGGGTGTTAAACCATATTTTTTTTTGTTTTGTTGTTCAGTCATTTCCATACATAGTTAGTACCAAATGGGGGAATTATTGAAAGTTATATTGACTCAGTGACCCATTGTTCCCAGTCCTGCTTGTCAATCAGTGTTGGAAGAGGCTCTGTTGGGAAAGGTGACACTGAGTCTGCAACTTTTTACATTACCTGCTCTTTGCCATGCACTCCAACCTATGACATTTGTATCCCTATCTGTAATTTACTTACTGTTATTTACTTACTACCTTGGGAAGGAACTGAGATGCAAAGGCCCAATCTCTTTTGCTGATGTGAACCTTTCTGAATGGTCTTTATCTCATTAAAAAGTTATCAATAGAAGCTGGCCCCATTTTGAAGCCATCACTGATCTCCAGTGATCAGTCCCTCAACATGTTGCTACCTTAATGTACTTGTAATAAGCTCCTTTAATTCTATTTGCCCTGAGTTTTGCAACATTAATCAGTGAAAGCTCAAATGAAGAATTTTCCTTTTAACAGGGTATTGCAATAGTCCAGGCATGAGGAGATAAGGCATGACAGGATTACAAGAGAAAAGGGAGCATTCAAGAGATGTTGCAAAGGTGAAATTGACAGTCTTTGGCAACAGAATGGATATGGGGCGGGGTGAGGATAGTAGGGAAATTTAAAAGAGAGGAGGTTTAGGGGGAAGATAATGAGTTCAGTTTTGTAGTGTTGAGTTTAAGATGTCTATTGGACATCATGTGAAAAAGATCTGTGGGGTTTATTCACTGTATGCTCAAAATCAGTCAACAGTGTGTCATGGTACCCAAAAGAATTAATGCTACAGACTACATAAAAAGAAAACCATGTCCAGAAAAAGAGAGGTCAAGGTTCTGTATTACTCTTTCCTGGACAATCTACATCTGGAACATTGTGTTTATTTATCAGCAATATTTTTTTTTGCAAATAACTAGAAAAGTTTGTGTGTCCAGAAGCTAGTTACTAGAATGGTGAGAGAACTGGAAAACATACAAATAAATTTGAAGGACTTGAGTGAGTTTAGCCTGGAAAAAGGAAAATAGGTTAGAAAATATATCAAGTATTTGAAAGCTGATTGTGGGACTAGATGTTTTTCTGCTTGATTCCAGAGGCATAACTAGGTGAAAATTGTAGAAAGTCATATTTAGACTTGAGTAAATATGGGGGGGTACTAACAATTAGTACTTTGCAAAAATGGAATGGAATGTCTTGGTAAGTGATGAGTTCTCCCTTACTAGAGGCAACCATTTGTTGGGAATGTTGTAGAAAGGATTATTTTTCATGTATGGGAAAGATTACATGGCCTCTGAGATCCCTTCTGACTCTGAGGTTTTATGACATTCTAGGTAGAAATAAGGGTACAGATTCAAGAGATATTGATGAAATAGACATTATTTAGCAATTGATAGTGGAAAAGACAAGTACCATATAGAGGCTAAGAATCTAGATGACAAAGAAAATGGTTGGACCCTTAATAGAAACAAGAAAGGTGATGAGTAGTTTTGGATATGAATTTGAGATGTTGGTGACATATCCAGATAGAGGGATATATAGCAGGTGTGAGGTAGATAAGAGAAATTAGGGATAGACATATAAATTGTGGAGTCATCTGAATAAAATTATAATTGAACACATGATAAGAAATAAGATCCTTAAGGTAAGTTGTATAGAGAAGACCTATGACAAAGCATTGAAGCAAAACCACCATTTAGTGAGCAGAAGATAGATTATGATACACCAAAGGAGATTTTTTTTAAAACAGTGGTCAGGTATATGGAGAGTAAGGTGTGAACATCATCTAGGAAGCCGAGGGAAAAAATTATCTTCAGGAAGAGAAAATGGTTAGTGGTATTAAAAGCTTAAGAGATAGCAGGGAGAATTTAGAGTCCACAAGATTCAGCAGCATGAGGAGACAGTAATTTTAAATGCAAAACCAGAGCTAACAGTTGATGACTGACATACATAACAAGGGCAAGAATGGGTTAAAAAAATAGACCTTGCTATCTTTGCTTACTTTTTATTTTAGCTTAAATTAATTTGCATTCTCCACCAGAGAGAATCTTGGGAATTTCTAAATTTATCAGATAATTATCTGGGACAAAGTATTATGATCTCTTCCCCTTCTGAGGGATTAAAAGAAAAGATTTAATCTTAGCCTGAGGTCACTCTGCTTGGCTTTTGTTAGCTAATAAAGAATTTTCAGCCTGCTCTATCCTAGCCACCATTTCCTAGCAAACTAAAGTTGGTATGGTCCATAAACCCTGAAGAGATAAAGCCCAGAAGCTGGTAGCAGCTAACAGCAACACACAGTAGAAACTGCATCCCCAGCAAACGTAAGAACCACAGAGTAATCATTGTCAGCTGATATTATGAGCCCAGCAATCAGTATGAGTCATCATGAGAACAAATAGTACAGCAGAAAACAGTGAAAATAAAGCACCTGAGAGCAAGCTCAGTGAGTGCAGCATGACTTCATCACCAGAAGACTGTGATTCTGCAAAGTAGTTAGTAGCCCTTCATATTTACCACAATGCAGAAATCGTAGAAGTAAAAACTCAGGTTTGTTATTATGTTCAAGCACAGGTTCAGGTCTCAGTGAAAACCTGAACAATCATGAAGATTTTGAAAAGTTTCTTATAGCAAAGATAATGTCAGGACAGAGAAATAATTCTTTTATATAATGCGATCTTGTACACTCATTCCTTTTAGGCTATAAGAGTTAAAGAGAAGATAGATCTATAATCTCATACTTCCTTCAATGTCACAAAAATTAAACAAACTTAGTCATAATCTCATACATCTCCTAAGGAAACAAACTTGGCCAAACAAACTCTATAGGTAAACTAAGTCAGGTTACAGATTAAACTACATTTAGAGGATTCACAATAGGCTAATTGGGGAGGATGACGTACAAATCTCCATGTACTGTAAGTGTGACTTTTGTCCTGCCACTGGTCTATGACTCAGAAAGAGAAAAGGAAGCTGATCACTTTGGGCAACTCTGCCTCACTTGAACCCAATTCATGCTTGAGTCAAGACATCACCTGTGACATCATTGGTCCTCTTCAAAAATGATGAACAAATAACATGTCGCCTAGGAGCCTGGGAAAGTTGAGGTTCCTCCTCTGACTTCTTATCTAAGGAATACTTAAGGTATGTAAGTAAAATTTTAAAAACCTGACAGGTTTTGGTCAGGTGAGATTAATATTATGATGGACTTTTAGTTAACCAAAATTTGCAAGCGTAATGATCCTGAGTCCCAAATAATAAAAGAAAATAAAAATTCCCATATCGGGAAGAATATTCTTTCATTAATGCCTTTGCTTTGAACTAATTGTTCTAGGAAAATTGTGACTAGGAAAAAAAATGAAACAAGCACAGGGGTAGAGTCTTGTTTTGAGTGGCTATAGTACTACAGATAATACCCTGAATTTGGGGTGGGTATTCTATGGGGACCACATGTAAGAGGAGGGGATTCTAACCTTCAAGATAACAATTTTAGGTTTGTGGTTATGATGAGTCAGGTTATAAGAAGTGGAATGGGGTGATGAGTGATTAGAAGCAGCAAATGAAAATACTTAAAAAATACTGACTAACTGAATTATAGGATAGATCTAGATAAATTTGGAAGGGAGTTCAGGCCATTTATTTAGTTCAGTCCCTTGATTTTACAGATGAGGAAGCCGAGGTCTAATAGACTTGCCCAAAGTTACACAGGTAGTAATAATCAGAAATGGGATTTGAACCAAGTTCTTCTGCCTCCAGAGTCAATGCTTTTTCCATTGTAGTAAACCAAGATATTTTTCTCTTTTTTTCTTATGTACATATATGAGAGTAGCCATTATATTTGATAGTGGTCCTTTCTATGAAGAGAAACTGAGGATAGCTAGGGAAGGGAAAGATAAAACCCTTCCTGGCATATCTCAAAGCTTAGTCTAGGGTTGTAGCTGAAGTCATCTTCAGACATACTGTAATATATATATGTATATATATATATATATATATGTATTTTAAAGTTATTTTGCCTATACTAGTTGATTGTCCAATTATAGCGTCAATCAATTAACATTTATGAAGCACCTACTATGTTCCTGGTACTGTGCTAAGCTAGGGATACAAAAAGAGGCAAAAGGTAGTCCCTGCCTTTAGGGAGCTTATAATCTAATTGGACACAAGAAAACAAATATATGCATACAAGCTATATACAGGATAAATCGGAAATAATTAACAGAGGGAAGGCACTAGAATTAAGAAGGATCAGGAAAGGCTTTCATTAGAAAGGCTGGATTTTATATGAGAATGGAAGGTCATTAGTCAGAGTGGAAAAGGGAGAGAATTTTTGACATGGGGGACAGCCAGACAAAACTCCTGAGAGATGGAGTGGGAGTGCTATGATCAATGGCTGGCCCTTAAATCTGTCAATACTCAGTCCAACCTGTCATACCCAACAAACAACAATAGAGGGCAGTGCAGTGGTAACTTTGAAGCTCCCTTTGTTTTCATACTAAGAGTGGCTGACCACTCATTCCTTTGCTCTACCCCATGGCGGGGTGGCTCTTTTTTCCCCCTGTCTCATTAAGGGTTTGTATAGATAACCCAATCAAATTAATTGCTCAGCTTTCATCCTACTGAGGGAAACTGGTCCTTCTGTTTCTCTTAAGGTTCCTATGAAATTATGCTTGTAATGTAGTATTTCTAATCAGAAAAATAGAAATTAATCAAAGCAAGTTAACACCAGTGAGCCTTCTTTCATTTCCCACATGAATCTTCCAGTGACAGGTAAGTTGAAAGCCTGGAAGCTCAGTTTCACTTCTCATTCACTCGCAGGAGGAGCCAGCAAGGATGTTTGTTCAGGGGTTTTTTCACTAGTAATAATTAAAAAAAAAAACTACACCATCAGCTATTAGACTTGTCATTGATGTCATGCAGAAAACTCAGATCCCTCTGAGACTCTTCAGATGATGTTGTGACTTGAGCAAGCAGGGTAGCACCAAGCATTGAGTATGGAGCCTTTCCCAATCCCTTTGCTTTCTTTGTCCCCTGCTAGCTCATAAACTCTGATATTGGGATACGTATTCACATCTCCCAATTCCAAGCCCACAGTCTTGCCACTACAGAACAGGCACATAAATGTAGGTCATTACCACCTTCGCATGTTTGCTCAGGTTACTCTCCTATCCTGGAATATCTTAATATAATTTTGTCATTTATGAAGGAAAAAAAAATTTATATGCTAAATGACACAATAGCTAATATGAAATTAACTAGAATCTAGTGAGAAGAACTCATTCATTTTACTGTCATACCCTTAATAAACTCTTATTAAACCCATAACCAACCTCAATCAAGCCCATCCATCTAATAAGTTTCTATATAAAACATCAAGGGTTTGCAGAACTAGGAGGGCAAAAATTCCCGAATAAATCCATGGATGTTTTCAATGCCTTTTGGTTTCTAGCTTTAGAAATTAGCACCAGTTACAGAAAGCCAACTGGTCCAGAATTTTTCCAAATATAAACGTTTAACTGATTAGTATTCCCAGTGTCAACACTCATTTTCCCTTTTTGAAAGAAAGGTACTCTAAGTGTATGTTCTTTTCCACTCTTCAGGCATCTCACCAGTCCTCCAAGAGTCTGCAAAAATGATATCTAGCACTGCTGTGATTATTTTGCCCAATTCATCAAGTACATTAATAAGGAGAGTGTCAAACACAGCCCCTTCCAAAAGAGATTAAAATGTAATTGAGAAGGATCACCTTCCATTTTCACTGTATGTATCATATGTGGCACAGAAGTTAGAGTGCTGGACCCGTAGTCAGGAAAACTTATCTTTCTTAGTTCAAATCTGGCTGCAGACACTTACTAGCTGTGTGACCCAGGGCAAGTCACTTAATCCTGTTTGCCTCAGTTTCCTCATCTATAAAGTGAGCTAGAGAAGGGAATGGCAAACCATTCCAGTATCTTTGCCAAGAAAACCCCAAATGGAGTCATGAAGGGTTAGACACAACTGAAATAACTCAACAACAAAATATATGTTTCTAGATATTTGCATATTTTCTCTCCTATTGACCTCCTTGAAGGCGCAGATCTTGTTTTTGCCTTTCTTTGTATCCCCAGTGCCTGGCACATAGTACAAATGATAAATGTCTGATGATTGATTTATTGGATTCAAATCTTGCCTCTGATGTTTTCTACCTGCCTGACTTTGAGCAAGTTATTTAACTCCCACTTAAATTTTTTTTTTAGATGTATGTAACCCTAGTCCCTAAGTCCATTGGTATGGGACTGTCTTTTCATGATGAAGACCAATGGATTTGGTGAGAGCTAGAGAGAGATTTTCAGCCTCTCTGGGAGTCTCTTCAGGTCTCTTTAGTCTCTTTGAGTCACTTCGAACTCTTCAGGCTTCCAGATTCCAGCTTCAAGGAAGAAGATGGGCAAGGTGAGGCGGGTGTCATCCATCCTCTCTCTTAAAGCTATAAGCCTGAAATGACTTGAACTCTTAAAGAGACTGAAGCTCCCCTCAATCTGCTCTCACCAACTCAGCTGCACTTCTCAGAGGACATTGATCTCTACCAATGAAGAGTCTTAGCCCAATGAACTCTGGAGTTACATGTAAAATTAGCGAGTTGAACTAGATGACCTCTAAGATCCTTGTAATAGGAATAAGTGTATTAACATAAGAGAGACAACTCCATTTTATTTTTAGCCACCATTTTGTGACTGTAGTGAGAATAAATTTTATCACCTTAATAAAACAGTAGGAATAAGTTGGTCAACTCAGCACAACTAAATCCATTTTGGTTTTAGCCTCTATTTTGTGATTGAGCTATCTCAAGTGAGTTGTTTTCCTATAAGTTGCTTTTTCAGCAATAAAATTAATATCTGTGTAATACAATGTAATAAACAACATCTGTGTATTCTTAAACAACTGATAAACATATGTAGACCCTCTGTTAAGGTAGACCACCAGTGAAAAAAAGTTATAAATTACTTTGTCAGTAGTTCATGTAATAAACTACTAATCAAATTATGTGGTAAGCAACTTAGGAACATCTGTAGCTAAAAATCAGACCTGGGACCCTAGATATCAGCCTGTTTGCATAAGGCCTGACTAGGAAACCTTGTCTCAAGTTGGCTATGAAGAAACTTACTGGAACTTCTAAGAATCAAGTTGGTGATTTGTTCTTAGAGGAGAACATTATTTTCATTCTTTGATTAATGAAGTTTAATTGCTAGCATTAAAAAGTATAAGTCTAACTAGTATTTCAGTCTCCCAGTTAGTGTAAGTAAAGGTAAATCATCAGCCAAGTGTGGAACCCATGTTACAGACTAAGTAGTTGTTATGTAAGCTGTTTTTGTATAATAATATAAGGCTTGAGTGATAAGTTTGGCAATGATGTGTGTCCCCCAAATTTGGCAAATAATTTCTCTAATGACGTGTATCCCCCTAGACTGATAAACACCTGCTAATAAATATGCATATGTCACAATTCTGGGGAAAAAACTGATACCACTTCCTAATGACATTAAATTTGATAGTTTTTTTTCATCATAAACTTAGGTAATCAGCCATCAGACTAAACCAGACTCCTGAATTCTCCACACTTGGAAATGCCGGAATCCTATTGTCCCGACAATGCTAACTGACAGTCTTGCTAAAATGCCACCCCAGCCTCCAGCTAAGGAGAGAGAACCTTGTCATGAACATCCTTAGAAGACATATTTACCTAGACCTTTAGCAATCAGGTTGGTGCTTTGTTCCTGTGGGTTTGATGTTTGTATTGTTGAATAGTCAGTAAAACTTGATTGAATGCATCGATAGTGTAAGTCTTTATTAGAGTATTATCAGTCCTAATACTCAATAAGTATTTAACAAGTGCCTGTGCTGGCACTGTGTTAGGCATTGGGGACACTGTGTTAAGCATTGGGGACACAAATACTAAAAAGAAAAACACCACCAGCCTTCAAGGAATTTGCAATTTAATGGAGGAAGACAATACATTAAAAAAAATAAAGCGGAAAAGGGGGGAAAGGGGGTAATACCAGGCTATAATGGAAAAGTCCAAAGAAGTCTAAGAATGCAGCCACACTGTATATGAAGAGATAGCTGGCCTGGGCTCCCTCCTGAAATGGAGGTTCAGGAATTCGTGTCTCCTTTCTGTTCTCCATATCAGAGGGGCAGAAATTATTAAAGAGCATTGAGTACCAAGGCCAATTTGATCCTGCAGGATGATGAGACGTCTCAGTGATGAAGTTCCTGGGCTTATGGTGAAGTTCAAACATGTCCAATAGAGTGCAGTCATATGGGAAATGAAGGGATAAATTTATTTACCTCATAGACAATTCCTTCCAATTCTAGATTCTATAAAAAGCAAACGACATCAGGGAAAGTAAGCAAGCTCCTCCCACTAGCACATTTTCTCTCCCTCTCTATTTCCTTAAAAAGTTTTCCCATAACAAGTCTTTCCACAAGCAGCTACACTTTCTGTGCTAGCATACTGATTAACCCCTTTTTGGAGATTAAATCTTTTTAAAGATGAAGATACAAGTAAACTCTTTAAGGAAACTGGGCTGTGGCCTGAGAACACCCTGGACTAATAATCACTTTTCTACCCCATATGGGTTTTTTTGAGGGGTTGTTCTATCTGAGTGCTCCTAGCTGTATGCTGAATTTCTAAAGTGGGGTTTGACCTACTGTAGCTTTGTCCCAAAAGCCTGCTCATCTCTTAGGTGCTTGCTAAGATCAAATACAATAGAAACTGAACATTTTTGCCCAATTAAGGTATAACCAATAGAAAATTTGATATTTTAGCAAGTGCTATTTGTATAGAAATATCTATATAATTAGCTTTTTTCTCCCTTAAATAAGCTCTTCAATCTCATAGCTCTATGAACTTCATTTCAGGTGCTCAGCTCCCTCCTCTGAGAATTGAGCTTTTAATGGAAAATGGGAGAGATTTTGGCTGAGGATGCAGGCCAAGTATTCTTCCCTTCACCCAAAATATACCCAATCAAGTAAGATTCAGAAAGTGGTTACTAGGCAGCATGTAGAAACAAAGGCATTCAGCCAGATAGTTTATGCTCAGAAAGGATTCATATGCAAAACAGTACATTCCATTATTAAATAATCAAGTACATTCACTCAAGGGGCAGATAAATGTGAGCAGATTTAATTGTAGAGACGAGGTAGTAGTATTCAAAATTGAAAGATTATCACAGAACTGAGTAAAGATAACATAACAGTATACATTGCTACACAGACTAAACTCTGCAAAAGGACATACAGGAACATGTACTACTAGATTTTACAGAGGAAGAGAATTCTAAATTATACATAAATGGATCCAGACATACTTTAGGAAATTCCAGGCCAGTGTCTGTAAGGATCAATCCATCCACCAGTCAGTCAATCAACAGAGAGCATTGTACCTTGAGTCAGGAAGACTCCAATTCAAATTTGACCTCAGACCCTGCCTCACTCAACCTCTGTCTAAGTTTCCTCAACTATAAAATAGGAATAATAGCAACACCTACCTCAAGGGATTGTTGTGAGGACCAAATGAGATAATATTTGTAAAACACTTTGCAAACCTTAGAGAACTATATAAATGCTAGCTAACATTAGATGTAGTGAAATCAATTAAGTTTCATGACATTGTAATCCTGAGTGCAAGAATGGAGAAGTTGGACTGAGGGCAGGGAGGAAGAACCACATATAAGGATTAGGAGGTCTGTAATGGCAGAAGATCAGAGGGACAAAGGATGTCATAGTGGTGTTAAGAGAATGATCTTAGTGGCAGAACATGCATGAAGTCAAAAATAGGTATAGAAGCAAGTGAAATGAAACAGTCCTTGAAGACTCCAAACACCAAGAATAGGTATAATGTGACTGAGCAGAAGGGAGAAGTAGAAGGACTGCAGGTTGTAGTCAGAGAAAAGAATTTGAAAGTTCAGGATTCTGTAGGTGTTTCATTCCCATAAAATGATGGGGAATTTGGTATGATTATGAAAATGTCCAACTGAATTGGGATAAAGAAAGGTCATTGAAGTTGAGAAGGTTGAAGAATTTTATGACCCAGGGAATAAGAAAAGTCATCAACGTGTACATTAGGACAGGCTATAGAGGAAGGCTATGAGGCAGATAATAAAGTCATAGAGGAGGTCAGTAGGTACCTAGGTAGATGACAGTAACAAGGATGGAGAAAGGGTGCTTTAAATGGATTGAGCTGATTTCTCAGGAGGAAAAATATTAAAGAATGATTTGGAAGTGGAAATGGGGCCAAAAACATGCCAAATCCTCCATTTAGCCCTGTGAATATGAGGATATGGTAGAAGTGGCCACTAGTGAAGAGGATTACAGAGTATCTTTAAGGGAGAACCAGCCCTTAGCTGAAGCAAGAGATGGAGGAAAAGGTTGAACATGCAGGAGATTTTGTGACAGATGGAGGGAGGATTATCAAGAGTTCATGCAGCGGGCTGTTGATATTCTTCTTTTGTTTTGAAGAGGACCAATGACATCACAGGGAGATATCTTGATTTGTTTGTGAATTGGATTTAAGTAAGGCAGAGCTGCACAAAATTGTTGGCCTCACTCTCTCTTCCAGAGTCATCCAAGTCCAGTGACAAGACAAAAGTTAAGATGATTGGTGATGGCCCAGGATGCAGTCATGATCTGGGTGTTTTTGATTTCTGACCAGCCTCTAAGTGCAATAGCATAGCACCGGCTTCAGCTGTCTTCATGGCTGTTAGAACAAATTGTTCTCATCCATCCATTCTACCAAGGAAAGTGCTCACATGCTTGGGGTAGACATCCCCTTACCTCATTGACAGGTTTGAGGCCTGTCAGTTACCCTCAACCTGGTACAGCTCATCTGCTGAGAAGGTTGTGCTGGGGTATGGCTGCTACACATGCTACAACTTCTTGGAGCCACAGGTAAGAGCTGGGTGACAGGTGAACACTAAAGGTGGATGAGCAGCCCGAAAAGAGCTCAGCTAGCCCTCACACCAGTGGTGCTAATACTCACTGAACAACCCACATACCCCATGAGGTGGGCTATAAAGGGGACAAACTACAATGAAATGCGACTGGGGAAGAGTAGTAAGGCTGATCTCAGTAGGAAATAATAGTTTTAGGGAAACATAGTAGAGAGACACAAGTTGTATCTTACTGAAAAGGTGTCTTGGTGTAGTCCCAGATCAAGGAGAAAATTAAATAGTTTCTCTCTTTACATCCCCCTACTTTATTCTTCTAATAACAAATGCTCATAAAATAGTTAATCATATTGGAAAATATGCTTTGGCCCCATGGGAGATAAGACAGGGTCTCCAGCTTCAGGCTTCTTGTTCTGCTTTGTGGATAGAGGTGAACAAATAGTAATCTTGAGATGGGTGGTTCCAGTGTTTGAATTAAAGTCATTAGTTCAGAGGTTGGGTAAGCTTGGGTCCCTCAGTCAGAGCTGATTAGAAAAAGGAGAAGCTTTAGGCAGCTATATCTTTCTCAAAGAAAAAAACCAAGACATGAGCCCAAGCCATGTCTTATCTTTTCAGGAGATATGGACCTTGAGGGTGTTATATGCAGACAGTGCAGAGCCAAGGTTAAGGTGAAATGATTGCTTAGCAGTCTCACTAAGAGCCTCATGATTTGCTGTTTTAAGAGTCAGCCTCCCAAGGAGTAAAATAGATGTTATGGATTAGTTTCATGTTTTAAGTCTCTGTCAATGCGTGTTTATGAGTCTTTTGTGTTCAAAGTATTTCTTTTGTATGGAGAAAATAAAAAGCTGTCCTAGACCTAATCTACATTATAGATTACCATTGTGATCCCTTCTGGGGACAACTTGTGTCAAAGGTAAGCTTCAAGTCAAGGGTGGGGAACCTGGGGCCTCAAGACCACATGTGGCCCTCCTGGTCCTCAAGTATGGCCCTTTGACTGAACCCAAACGTCAAAGTTCTGTGAATTTGGGGCTTATTCAAAGGCTTTAAGTTTTCCCCAGGGGCTCCAGGGTCAGAGAATAAAGATCCAGAGAGCATAAAATCCAGAGAGGTCTCATTAGAGGTCAGGCTCCTCTAGGAAAGGATTCAGTCCTTGTGTGAGCCCAAAATTGGGTATTCTTAGTGGGGAGATTGTGTCCCTAGGTCAGTGCTCTTTTGTTATACTTGACTATATTAATGAATTATTGTCCAAAGAAAATCCAGAGTATCACACAACAGGAACATTCTGTACAAACACCAAAGGGTTGTTTGGCTTTATTTAACCTAAAAAAAAGGCAAGCCAAAAAATCAAGGAGGAAATGTATCATAAAGATAAGTTTTTCCAACTCACTTAAACCTTTATTCTTTCAACTGTCAAATATAGTAGCAAAAACATTGGATTGGCTATCAGGAAACCTGGGTCTTAACTGCCATAAACTAGTCACGTGACCCTTGGCAAATCATTTAACCTTTCTGGAACTCAGCAAGTTGTTAACAAGTATTTATTTAAGAGCCTACTATGTACCAGGCACTGTGCTAAGCCCTGGGTACAAAAGAAAGGCCAAAACAAAAAAACAGAAAGTCTCTGCTCTAAAGGAGCTCAGTCTAATAGGGGACACAACATGTAAACAAACATCCATGTGCAGGGTAAATTGGATATAATCAGCAGTAGGAAGGCACTAGCATTAAGGGGGTTCAAGAAAGCTTTCTTTCAGAAGCTGAGACTGGGATTTGAAGAAAGCCAAGGAAGCTAGGAGGTATAAATGAGGAGGGAGAGAATTCCAGGCATTGAGAACAGCCAGTGAAAATTCTAGAAAATCAGGAAATGGGAGTGTTTTATTTGAGAAAAAGCAAGACAGGTTGCTGATCCAAAGACTCTAGAGTCTCTGGATCACAGAATTGGGGTGCAGTGTGTAAATAGGGAATAAGGTGTAAAAAGACTAGGGAGGTAGGAGAAAGACAGGTTATGAAGTACTTTGAATGACAGGATTTCACATTTCATCTGGGAGGTAAAGCAGAGTCACTGGAATTTACTGACTAGGGGGGTGATGTAATCAGATCTGTGCTAAGGAAGATCACCTTGATAGCTAAGTGGAAGATGGATTAGAGTGGGAAGGTCAAATTTGAGGCAGGGAGGTCAAACAATAGTCCAGGTATGAGGGATGAAGGACTGGACCAGGGTGGTGGAAGTTTTCCAATCTGTAAAATTAGGGTGCTTAATTATCTCTAAGGTCCTTTGGAACTTGAAAATCCTTTGATTTAAGAATTGCTTCTTCTGGCTCTTTCTCTCACAATCTAATTTTTCTGAGTTTGGGAATAAGGTACGATTCTTTAATTAAGAGTAGTCCAAGACAGATTATTCACTATTTTCAGCCATTTATGCTAATGTTCTCCTCCATTATCATAGATAATTAGGAGTTAATTATATCCCATTTAAGGTCCCTTTTTCAAAATTATTGCTACAAATGTGAACTGCAGATTTTCATTTCATAAAGCATCTCTCTCTCTCTCTGGGAAAATATAAATGAGATCATTTTAAAGTATTTAAGAAACCAAGAAACACATAGGTTAATTTTTCAAGTAGGAAAAGGAGCTGCCAAGTTGTAATGAACTGCTCTAAAAATGTGTGAAGAAAGCATTGGCCATATTAATGTTATGCAAATTAAAGTGACAGTGAAGGGTGCCAAATTTCTATTCCCAGATGTCTGGAACTCCATTAAACTTCTCTGAAAAGAAAATGTCATTTCCAGTCTCTGAAACGAAGGTAAGATTCACTTGTCAGTCTCAAAACTGGAAAGGGAAATCACAAGGGCTAACAAGTAGAGAGAGGTACTTTTCTGTATACATAGGCCCTTCACCCTATTCAGCATTTAATATCTTAACAAATTGTTTCTTTTAGAACATCTACCAGTTAGTTGCCCTCTATTCTAACTGATTACATCATTCAGCAATAGAACCAGAAGTACAGTTTAGACAGTAACAACATTGCAAAGAAAACAGCTTTGAAAAACTGAAAAACTCTCACTGATGTAATGACCAAACTAGACTCCTGAGGACTCATGAAGAATCATGTTACTCACCACCTAACAGAGGGGTGATAGAATCAAGGAGCACAATGAGACAAACATTTTTGCACATGGCAAATAAGTAGGGTTTTGTTTTTTTTTTTTTTTTTTTTTTTTTTTGCTTTACTGTGCTTATCTGCTACAAGAATTGCAGGAATTTTTTTTTTCTTTATTTGGGAGGTAGTTACAAAGGAGAGGGGAGCTAGCGATAGTGTTGTCAAAAAAAGGAAAGAAAGAAGATCATTGATGCATTTTTAAAATTCACAGAAAGAAACAGACAAGCAAAATAATTGAAAATAATGTGTTGAATTTGTTATATACTTTTTTTCAAAAGGCCAGCTGTACATAATAGAAATTTGCAGCTCCACATGTCATTCTATTTTTCTGTTCTACTTTGTATAAACATTTTTTTGGTGTTCTTTAAATTCAGAATCTTTTTTTAAGAAAAAATTTTAAAAGAGAGAATAAAAGACTATCTTGTTCCAGGGAACTGATATCTTTTCTCAGGCCAAAAATGTAGTGTTCTCAATGAATGAAAGTCTTTTTTGCTCTTTTGAATCATCAAGCATTTATTAAATACCTACTATGTGAATGAATGAATGAAAAAGAAGGCAAAGGAGTCTGAGAAGGAATGGTCACATAGGTAGGAAGGGAAGCAGGATGGATCTGTCATGGAATCCAAAGGAGGAAAGAGTATCCAGGAGGAGGAATGATTGACAGTATGAACATCTACAGAAAAGTAAAGTATCATGAGTACTTAGAAAACACCATGGGATTGAGCATTTAAGAGACTGTTGGTCATCTGAAATCAGCTTTAGTTGGGAAGGCAGATTACAAAGCAGCTGAGGAGTGGGACATAAAGAAGAAGCAACTAGTATAGATGACTTTTCCCAGGAATCTGGCTGTGAAAAGAAGAGATATAGAATGATAGCTTGAGGGGATGTCAAGTGGGAGATCTTGCCATATTTCTAGGGACACAAAAGAAGCATTATAGTGGGAACAAAAGATTGAAAATAGAGAAACAGAGACACAGAAAGACAGCTAATCACCTAAGGGGCAAGCTCCCGTAGGAGAAGGAAATGTTGGGGACCAAGGGCATCAGAAATGGGGTTATCCTTGGTAAGGAGTCTTCCCAGACAAGAGAGGAAGAGACAGTTAAGGGATGTTATAAGGTAAGAAGCAGGAAAGATGAGGAGGTTTACCATAGATACTTTCTCCAAAAGCAACAGTTGGGGCCAAAGTTGAGGGATATGGAAAGGGGTTGGCAAAAGGAGGTAAGGCAGGGGGCTTGAAGAGAGAGCTGAAGGTGTGGTGAGTGCAGATTGAGATAAAGGAAAGAAAAAAGAAAGAAGGAGAAAGGAAGGAAGGAAGGAAGAAAAGAAATTACCCCTCTTTATTATTATTATTAATTAATGTACCCCTCTTTCATTACTGGAGTTTATACATGTTGGTGGTTAAATTGATCACTGTTTCAGTTAAATCCCAATTCAAGTGAATCACATTAAATACATACAAAAGTCATATAGTCAATCCGAATCACAGGTGGCTAATTCTTGCTTTCTGATACAATAGACAAATAGTACAAGTACACAGAAAATGTTCTTTATTATCACATTCCTTTTATGTCTTTTTTAGGGTCTATTCTTCCTCCTCCTCTCCCGTAATTGTGAGTATTCCTCAAAGTTTTCTCTTCAGTATAATCCCTCATTTGGAGAACTTTATTTGCATCGATGAATTCAGTTACCATCTCAATACAGACAAATGCCATATTTAGATCTCTAGTCCTAATCTCCCACCTGAACTCTAGTCCATTTCCAACTATCTGCTGCTTATCTGTACCCTGGATTACTAGGGTTACCTCAAAGTCAACATGCCCAAGACCAAACTCATCATCGCACCGCATTCAACACTCCCCCTCAACCTCACAAAATTCCCTATTTCTGCTGATGGCCCAAATAGTCTCAGGCAATCTTGCTTAAAGTCTTAGAGCCACCTTTGAGTTTTCCTTCTTCCTCACTCCACATATCCATTAACTCATCAAAACCATTATCACAATCTCCATTAGCCTCAGTTCTTTCATATGTAAAGTGGGGATGGTAATGATAATAACTGGTACTGAAATTCCTTTCACTGATGAAAATCAGCAACTTTTTAATTTAGAGTTCAGGGAGTTTATTAGGCCACACAGAGAGGTTGAGTAATTTATCTAGAATCAACACAGCTAGTATGTATCAGAGGGAGACTTTGAACCAATTCTTTCTGACTCCAAAGCTGATTTTATGTACTATACCATGGAGTGCCTCTCTTATAAGGGTAACTAACATCTTAAAATTTTCAAAGGAAAAAATAAAAACAAAACAAAAAAGCTTTCAAAGCACTCTATATACAGTACATCTAAATACATTACTTCACTTAAGCCTCACAATAACCTTGTGAAGAAAGAACTAAAGGTATTATTATTCCCATTTTACAGATGAGGAAAATGAGAAAAGTTAAGTGTTTGTGTACAAAGTCACACTAGTATCAGAAGTAAGATTTGAACCTGTTTCTCTTGACTCCAAATCCAAAATTCTTTTCATGATACCATTTTGCTTCTCTAATAATGATAATACATATCTTACAGGGTTGTCGTGGGGGCACAAATGAGGTAGGCCCACTCTCTCAGTAATCTTATCAGCTTCCATGGATTTAACTACCATCTCCATGCAACTGACTCCCAGATTTATATTTAGTCCCAAGCTCTACTTTAAGCTTCAGTCTCAAATGAACAATTGCCTATTGGACATTTCAAACTATGTATGTTCATTCCTGTGAGCTCCTTGAGAGCAGGAACTTTTTTTTGGGGGGGGGGGGGAGGTTGCTTTTCTTTGTATGCCCTGGTGTTTAGGTACAGAGTCTGCACATAGTAGATACTTAATAAATGGTTAACTGACTGAATATGTGCAAAATTGAATTCATTACCTTTCTCCTTAAACCTTTACCTCATCCAAACTTCCCTATTTCCGTCAAAAGCACTGCCAGCTTTCCAGGCTCTCAGGCTCATAATCAACATCCTTTCACAAACTTTATGTTTCAGGCAAGCTGGACTACTTTTCATTCCCTTTGTCTTCTGTAAGTTCTTCTAACTCATCTAACTCATTGCAACTCTTCATGCCTGGAAGAGACTCCTCCCATGCTACCTCAACTTCATCTGTGTCAGTTGAAATCCTTCCCTTCCTTTAAGGTTTAGGTCAGGTGTCACCTCCTTCCTGAAGCCTTCTTGGATCCCTCAAGTTACATAAGTCTAGCCTGATAACTCCTTAAGGAAAATGGAGTGGCCAGTCTTATGGCTTTTCTACTGTTCCTCTTAACGCGTTATTCACAGTTTCTTTTGGAGAAAGATGCACCGGATTCCAAAGAGATCTATCTATGCTTCCCTGCAAACTATATTTAGACTACCCTTGTGGCATACATAATCTTCACGGTTATGTAAGCAATTTCTCTCTTCTCAAATCTCAGACTATTTCTGTACCACCACACTACATCTTACTGTTACTTCTGTATTTATTTTGTTCCCTCTACTCTTCTAATAAATGCTTGTTGATTAAAAGGGAAAAAAAATAATGTAAGCCCATTGAGAGTTGGGTTTCTTAGATTCTTTGTATTGATATCTCCAAAGCTTAGCACAGTGTTTGGCATATAATTACTCTGATTTTGGTGAAGACTAGGAGATATCAAAATGACTTCCCAATCAGGAAGATTAATCCAGGGGCTTAATCCATGGTCATGTGGTTTGCATTTTTGTCTGAGATCTTATATGGCAATATAATGTATCTAGGACTATCCCCGAAGAAATAATGTTTATGCGAGACAAAAATAATTGCTTTATTATTACCAGAAGCACACACAAGCTAGAAATTATCCCGAGGATTGGTCCCTGCTTCCAGTACATAAGGATGTGCCATGAAACTAGTTGAGGGGTTCTTTGTGTGTGTGTGTGTGTGTGTGTGTATGTATGTATGTATGTATGTATATGTGTGTGTATACCATTATATTTCAATGTAACTGGTTACTTCTGTAATAAAAATATTACTCTGAGAAGGGGTCCATAGGCTTTACCAGACTAGTAAAGGTTGACATCCAAAAAGGTTAAGAACCCCTGTTCCAGAAGGCGAAAGGAGATAAGCTCAAGAGTTTCGAGAGCCAGAAACACCAATTCTTGATCCGGTTAAATTCTCCACGTGCCCCACTCCTCGCCCCACTCGTCGCCCACAAGGCGCCCGCTTTCGGGGCACCAGCAGCCCAAGCAGGGCAGGAGTCCGCAGGGGGCGGGGCCAGGAGGCAGGTGGGGTGACGTAAGAGTTTGCTGGGTGTCCCCCCATACATTCTAGAAGGAGAAGCCCGAGAGTGTACTACGCTCCCCCCCACCCACCCACCCCGGAGACAAGTGGGGAAACCCACCCCAGGAGAGGGAGCTGTAGCTGAAGACTGCCACCCGTCCCAGCGCCTCCGGCGTGGGAGGGGAGCAGGTGCGTCCTCGCGCCTGGTGGCGGCGGTTGCCAGGGTAACACGCTCCCGGAAGTCCCCTGAGCCTCGGGGAAGGCGAGCCTGACCGGCGGCGGCACCTCTTGCAGTGGCTGCGGTCGCGGCGGAAGATGGCGGAGGGCGGGGCAGCTCGCCCGGGCGAGGACCGGGAAGAGGAGGCTGCGGCGGCCCCGGCCTCGGCCCCGCCGACCCCGGGTGGGCATCGCCAGGAGAAGAGGCCCTCGGGGTCGCGGGCTGGGCCCAGGCCTCCCACCGCCCGCGACTTGCAGGTAGGGAAGGAGAGGAACGCCTGGGGCAGCCTCGGCGGAGCCAGGCCCAGCTGGGGGGCGAGGGGGGGGTGCAGGGGGGGGCTCCGGCCCATCCTCCTCCCCTTCCCCCACGAGCTTCTGCCTTCTCCCCCTTGTGCACGGGGCGGGGGCTCGAGCTCGAGTCTTGCCCTGAAATCCACCCTCGAACCCACTCCCCAACCCCGCGAGCGCCTCCCCGCCCCGGCACTTTGCTCTCTTTACCCTTCTGCTTCCCCCAAGAAGAGGGCAGGGGCTCGGGGCAGTGGTGGGGTTCAAGGAGGGCTGAGCATCGTAGGACCAAGGGAGGGAGGACAGGCCAGGGCTCCCCTAGCTCCCCGAGCCTTCTCCATTGTCACCGCGGAAAGGCACCGTCGCCCTGTTCCTTGGGTCAGGATGCACGAGGGCCAGTGGCACCCTGTGGAAGTGAAAACTTTGGAAATTAGATCCCGGACCTTATTTTCTCATCTCTCCCACCAGATTGCTTTTCCCGTTCCTCCTCCTCCACTGCAGCCTATTTTATCTCCCTATGCAGTTGTTGAAACCGGATTAGCAGCAGTTCTTTTGCAATATTTTGTGGCTCTGATTTCACGGTCTCAGCAGTGTTATACAAATTTTATCCGGAAGAAAACCTTCACGTAAAAGATGTATACATAGAAGCATGGGTACTTTAAAAAATATATATATTGGTTTCTCTACATCCCTGGACTATTTTAAAGAGCTGAAATTTTAATAAATATTTTAGGAGCTTTCCTAGATAGCCTTTTGTTTCTTCCATTTTAATAAGCGATGATTATTGACCGTTTTTCCTTGAGAGGCTGTTGAGTGGTATCCTGGGTCAATCAGTAAACATTTATTAAGTGTCTGTTCAATGGCAGGTAGTGTACTAAGCGCTGGGATTACAAAAAGGCAAAAGGCACTCCTGCCCTCAAGGAACTCACAATGTAATAGGAGAGACAAACAAATATGCACAAACAAGCTATATACAAGAAAAATAGGAAATAATTAGAAGAAGGAAGGCATTAGAATTAAGAAGGTTTGGAAAAGGCTTCCTGTAGATGAGATTTTGGCTGGGGGAAGCCAGTAGGCAGAAAAGTAGTGGATGAAGTAAGTAACTTCAAGAGTAAGTAACTTCTGGTCAGGAATATCTGGGTTCAAAGCCGGCTATTGAAATTAATGAGCTCAGTGACAGTCTTTGAGCCTCTATAGATCCTTTTATCATGCTGATAAATTTAAAGAAATGAAGTGAAAGTGTAAGCATGAGCCTTGCAAACAGTTGAGAGAAACATGGTTGGGCTGGAAAACATCCTTAAAAGAGAGAAACAATTTGATACTATAACAACTTTAGAGTTGTTAAATACAAATGCCCGGCCCAGGAAAGCTCATAGTATAGTAAAATTCAATGCTTTTATCTGCTCTACTAGACAAATTTCAGCAAACACATGGTTATGTTTTCCATCCTTGAAAATCTATCTCAGGAAAGAACATTCAGTCTAGATCAGTAATACATTTTAGAAATAACTGCAGTTCCTAAGCGAAAAAATTCTTCAGTCAATTCATAATATCATTAATATATGTATGTGCATATATATACATATATTCTTTTCAATTCATCCATCCTTTTTCATCCCATGCAATTCTAGTTACATCCTCCCATAAACCTGCTTTAGAATGTCTATCCAACTCACTGAAGACCCACAGTTATTGTTCACTCTATGATTGCCACACTTACTTTGCAAATAATACATTTCATACATTCCCTGGATGATCTCTTTTACACCATTCCTTGTGTAATTCTACATTCTTTTTCTTAATTAAAAATGTTTTATTGATGCATTTAATTTTTTTACACCACAATTACTCCTCAGTAACTCTTACCCCTTCCTCAATCATACCCTTCCTTTTATTAAAAAATTAAGCAAAACTGATTTAGCAACCAGGCCTCATACCATAAAGAGAATGTACCATTCTGGACCTATAGTCCACCAACTCCAAGAGGATATTCCAACATCATTTCTCAGTAAATAATGTTAGTCACTGTATTTGTTCTGAATTATATTGTCTTCATTTACATTATGATCATTCCTTTTACATTATATTCTCCTTACATTATAATCATTTCTTTGCTCCATATCAGTTCTTACAAGTTTTCCCAGGTTTCTCTGAATTCCTTATATTTATCATTCCTCAGAGCTTAGTACTCAATAATACTCAAATACTACAATGTATCCAGGTGTTCTTCCCATTGCCCTTTGGGTCACTCAAAATTTTGATTCTTTGAAACTTATGATGTTCCATTACTTATAGCTGTATAGCATAATATCCAACTAGAGTCCAGATACTAGTTACTTGACTCTAGTCTACTAGAAAATATTCTTGTTAAAAAATTTGTTTTTGTATCGAGAAACAGCTTTTCACTAAAAATACTGTATAATTTCCCAGTGGCATTCTAGTCCTCTTTTATTCTTCCATTATATGGAAGATCGATTAGAGTAGGGAGACACTTGAGTCAGAGAGATATACAGAAGAAGACATTGCAGTGAGGTCCTGAACTAAGGTGGTGGCTGTGTGAATGGCAAGAGAGATAGATGGAAGCTATTTTTTGGGGACAGAAGAGCAAGATTTGTCAGCTGGTTGGATATAGTGGGTGAAAAGGAGAGAGAGAAGTCAAGATTATGAACTTTGGAGATCAGAAGGATGGTAGTACCTTTTCTGAAAATAGAGACATTTGGTAGAAATAGGGGTTGAGGGGTGAGAGAAGATAATAAGTTCTGGTCTTTTTATGGAGTTTGAGACATCTTTGGGACTTCTGGTTTGAAATGTCCAGCAGGCAGTTGGTTATATTGGATATATTGATCTTTGAGTCATCTACATAGGGATGTTAATTGAACTCTTGGGAGCTGATGAGGGTCGCTAATGGAGAGTTTAAAAAAAGAGTGAAAAGAAAAGAAGAGTGGACTAGGGATAATACATGTAAAATGAATCAGTTCGGGGAAGCTAGGTGGTGCAGTGGATAGAGCACCAGCACTGAAGTCAGGAGGACCTGAGTTCAAATCCAGCTTCAAACCAAACACTTGACACTTACTAGCTGCGTGATCCTGGGCAAGTCACTTAACCCCAATTGCCTAAAAATAAAAATTTTAAAAAATTGAATCAGTGAGACACAGATGATAGGCCAACAAAGGATACAGAGAAGGGGCTAGTCGGATTGGTAGGAGAGCCAAGAGAGAGCACTATCATGAAAACCTAGAAAAGAGAGCGTATCCAGGAGAAGGTGGTCATCAATGTCAAACCTTGCAGAGAAATCCGAGAAGGGTGAAGACTGAGAAAAGACCATAGAATGTGAGACTAAAGAGATGGTTGTTAACTTTGGAGAAAATAGTTTTAGTTGAGTGATGAGATCATAAGCCAAATTGCAATAAGTTGAGAAATAAGTTAGAGGAGAGGAAATAGAGACTTATTTAAATAACATATTATTAAATTCTTGTTGCATGATTGTTAAGGTATCAGTTTCATTTTTTTTTTGTAAAGATGTGTAGTAAAGGGAAACCTACCGCTTCCCAAAGCACAACATTCCACTTTTAGGTATCTCTAGTTATTAGAAATCATGCCCTTAATATTGAATCTAAATTTGCCTGCTTGTAATTTCTACCTATTATTCCTACTTTTACCCTCTGGGCCAAAACAAGTTAAGTCTAATCCTTCTTCCTGGGGACAACCATTCATATTGAAGAAGGCTGTCACATCCCTCAAATCTTTTCTTCTTGTAGCTAAATTTCCTCTGTTCCAGTCATCTTATGGTGCAATTCTCTGACTATTTACCAGCCTTTTTACCTCTTAAACATTCTCCAACTGATCCATTTCCTAATTAAAATGTGATTCCCAAGACTGAATATAATACTCCAGATGTGTTCTGACCAGGAAAGAGTGCCAGCAGCATTCATTTGGTAGAGGACATCCTTCACATGGCTACTCAAACAATTTTCCTAATGCTCTAAACTGTAAAACCTTACAATGCAATATGATTCCATTATTCTATAAACATAGTTATGTTGCTCAACTTATTTTTATTTTTGTAACTTGACATTTTGCAATTATATCTCAAATGTATTATGGGAACTTGCTATTTAAAGAATCTTTCTGGTAAATATTTTTCAATGAAAGAAATTTTATTCAATATACTGTTCACTCCCTAATTTATTTTCTGAGTTCCAATTTTGGGGGTATTGTGTTTTGTTAAAGCAGGACACAGCAATGGAATGAAATTTTGCAATTTACCAAGTCTACATCATACTTAATTGCTATAGCCTAGTTAAAAAATTCTCTTTTAAGACTGTGTTTTGCATAAATTATGACTTCATCACTTTTAAATTACCATTATGTTCTTATGACATAAGATGAAAGTGATTTATTCCAGGAATCTGATTCACTGTGGGAAACTACAATAAAGTAACTCTGACTCTGAATTCAAGTGCTTCCTTAAGTGTTTAGTACAGTTTTAGTAATAGTGGACTAGCCTACTAGATTGCCTTCCACCTTCCAACACTGCAGAGGTAAGGGGGTGGGGGCGGGAATTGGGGATCAAGATTTTCTTCCTGATTTAATGTTCTGTTGAATAGATTTTTGGGTTAGAGAGTTGGGATGCTCAGGAAGAGAGGCTTCCATAGCCTTAGAAGCTTTGAACCATGCTGTGATATGCATATATGTATATATAAGTATGTGTTTGTATACATATGTATCATTTGTTGTTGTTATCATTTTACTTGTGTCTGACTGTTTGTGACCCCATTTGGAATTTTCTTGGCCAAGATACTGGAGTGGTTTGCCATTTCCTCTACCAGCTCACTTTACAGATGAGGAAACTGGGGCAAACAGGGTTAAGTGAGTTGTCCAGAATCATACAGCTAGGAAGTGTCTGAGTCCAGATTTGAACTTGGGAAGATGCGTTTTCCTGACTCCAGGCCCAGCACTCTATCCTCTTGCTAAGGACAATCCCTCTACGTATATGTTTAAATCCATCCCCTCCCAAACTCTCCAGCAAGCTACATCCTCAATCGTCGCCACCCCCCTTCCCAAATATTCAACCTATCCTTATCGACTCATTTCTTTCCTATTGCCTTCAAACATTCTCAAGTCTCCCGATCCTTAAAAAACCTTTACTAGATCCCTCCATCTCCTAAAACTATGTCTCTTCCACCTTTTTCAGGTAAACTACTTTAAAAAGTTGCCTGTGTTTGCTACCTCTACTTCCTCTCCTGTCATTCACTCCTCTGCAATCTGGCTTTCAACTGAAATGATTCCCTTCAAATGAGCAGAGATCTCTTACTTATCTAATCTGATAGTCTTTTCTTAGTCCTGATCCTTCTCGACCTACCTGTCAAATTTGGCCATTTTCTCCTGCTTGTTTTTCCTCTCTGGGTTTTCGTGACACTATTCTCTCCTAGTTTGCCTCCCTTTCTAACTGCTCCTTCTTAGTTTCCTTTGTTGCCTTATTGTCCACACCACACCTCCTAATTGTGGATGTTCTTTGAGGTTCTCTCTTGGGCCTTCTCTCTCTGTTCTCAGAAATGGCATAAGATTCTGTGAGTTTAAATATCATCTTTATGCAGATGATTCTCATCCATATACCCAGCCCTAGTCTCTCCTCTTAAGCTTCAGTCCCATATTTTTGTTGTCATTGAGTCGTTTCAGTCATTTGGGGTTTCTCCTTGGCAAAGATTCTTGGAGTTGTTTGACATTTACTTCTCTAACTCATTTTACAAATGAGGAAACAGAGACAAATAGGGTTAAGTGACTTGCCCAGGGTCACACAACTAGCAAATGTCTGAGGCTGAATTTGCATTCAGGTCCTCCTGACTATGTGGTGAACACTCTATCTACTGCACCAGCTAACTGCCAATATTACCATTTCCTGTTGGACATTTAAAATTGGATATGCTAGAGACTCTCAAACTCATTTAAAACTGAGTTCATCCTCTTTCCCCCCAAAACTCTCTTACAAACTTCCTAATTTGTCAAAGGCACTACTATCTTTCCATAAATCAGATTGAATATCTCAGCATTTTCTTCAACTCTTCCCTCTCTCTTACCCATTTGGAATCTTTCTTGCTAACTAACCAGCTGTGTGAATTTGGGCAAGTCACCTCACTGGGCCTCAGTTTCTTCCCCTGTTAAGTAAGGAAGTTTGAGTAGATGATCTCTAAGGCTTCTCCCAGTACCAGAGTTCTATTTTCAATTTCTTTTTTGTATTTGTGTGTAAATATAATATATGTATATATAAATACACTTTAATTTATATATAAATACTTATTGTATGTATGTATATATATACATGTATATACACATATACCGAAACATATAAAACCTTTTTGAATTTCAATTTCAAAAACAAATTTATCTATACTTCCATTTGTAAATATTTGGATCTATTCACTCCACAAATATTTGTTAAGCAGTGACTTTGTGTACATACTCTGCCAGATTCTAGGGCTGCAATGATTAAAAAAAATGACATAGTACCTCCGTGCAAAGAGTTTATTTTATGCTTGGTTGGAATGTACATAGATAAGTATTTCACACGGTGTAGGGAATGGTAGGGGCAAAGGAGAGATAGAGACGAGGTGCTCTAGAAAAATTTGAAGAGGTAAGGAACGCTTTTACCTGGGAGAATAAGGAAAGGCTTATGGAGGTGGTAGCACCAAAGCTCAAGGGAGAAATATTTTGAAAGGTATGAGGGAGTGCATTCATGAGTGCATGAAGTAGGAGATGGTATGTCAGGTTGGCGAACAGTTAGTAGTCTAGTCCAAATAGAACAGAATAGAACACTTTTTTCCTTTACTAGCATAGTAGCCTGTGTGGTCTCTCTGTCTCAAGTCTCTGTCCCCACTTCAGTTCATCTTTCATATAGCACAGGACTGACCATGGCACTTTTTTACTTAATAAACTCAAATGGCCCCCTTAGGATGAAATGTAAACTCCTCAGTTTGGTTTTAAAGCCTTTTGTGACCCAGTCCCAACCCACATTTGTAGTTGTCTTATACATATTACTCCCCTTCCCATCCTGTACTATCCAGCCAAACTGGCCTATTGTTTCACAGGATACTCCATTTCCCACCTCCATGCCTTTGCCCTAGCTATCCTCCATTTTTAGAATTCACTTTATCCTTATCTCTGACTTTTTAAGAGTCCTTACAAGTTTCCTTCCAGGCTCAGCTCAAGCATCCTCAAATTATCTCATATTTATTTTGTATATATTTATAGGTACATATTGGTTCCTCCAGTAGAATGTGAGCTCCTTGAGGACAGGTATAGTTTTATTTTTTGCTCTTTATCCTCAGTGCCTGGCTCATGATAAATGCTTAATAAATGCTAGTTGACTGATTGAGGTAGAATAAGATGAAATAGGACTAGTAAGTTAAGTGATAGCTAGATTGGGGAGGTTTTTAAATGTCTGCTGGGCTAAGAGGTTTCTGTTTTATCCTGTTATCGCAGAGGAGCTTTGGAAGATTTTTTTGAGCATAGCAGTACATTGTCAGATTTATACCATAGGAAGTTTCTTATTTTGGCAGCTTTGTAAAAGAAAGGGGAGAAATTCAAGGAAGAGAGATCAGTTAGGAGGCTGCTGCAGCATTTTAGGCATAAAGTGGTTGTCTGAACTAGGCTGTGCTTTTGTGGTGAGATGGTTTTATGTCATTTATAACTACATGTGTTGTTATTAAATTCTTAATTATTTTCTTAAACTTAAATATGAGTGATATAGTATGATAACTAAATAAAGTATAAGGAATTTGAACAGTTTAGTGTTATCTATACTTCAATAATTTAATAGCTTAGTTAAATAATTTTATGAAATTTAAGAAAAAAATAAAAATCTAGAAAAAAATTTACAAAGGCATTCAAGAGAATAAAAAGTTCTTTAATTAAAAGCAATATCATTCTCACTTTTAGTGTTTGGAAACATTAAACAGAAAAGTGAATATAATAAAATTTTTATAATTTTTCTCTCATAGTGTATTCCTAAATTAACCCATTTGGTAATAATTCTATTTATATATTAAAGAAAAAGGTCCCTCTCCTCCCTTATAAGTAGAGTCAAATGTTCCTGTTCTGATTGAAAAGGAACCTTTACCATTTCCTTAGTAATACATATTTTGTGTGTGTGTGTTTGGCTTTTTACTTGACCAGAAAAGTTTATTTCTAGTGTTACATATTTTTACAAGCCTTTTCTATCTTGTAGTTGGCCTTAGCAGAATTATATGAAGATGAAGTTAAGTGCAGATCATCATTTCAATCTGACAAACCCAAAGCTAAAATATTTAAAAGCCCAAGAACACCACCTCAAAGGTAAGTGTTAAATTCTGTTATATTGTATTATTAATCTTGAGTTTATAATACGTTTAGAGATTTAGACTAGAAAAAATAACTTCAAGTCATTTTTCATGAAATTATGATAAACATGAGTCATCCTAGTACCTTAAATTTTTACGTATATTTTAACATTATTTCCAGTAGGCAACATATTGCTGCATTGTTTTTTTGTCCATTCAGTAATCCCTTTCAGTCAGTCATTCAACATTTATTGAGCATCTTCTGTGTGAAAACCTGACTCCTTTGTCTTCCTTCTTATTCCAGATGCCATTCTTGGTCTGGGATTGTCCTCCCTCATTATTCTGATTTTGTTTTCTTTCACTTGATATCTATAGCTCAAATTAACTTATTCTACTTAAGTTTAATTCAGTAGTTAACCAAAAATATTACCGTTGTTTCTAATTCCCCTGTGGTAATTTAATTGAGAGAACCATTTCTTTACACATTTGCAAAGTGTACCTGTCAATTAAAGTACTTATTACCCAAACTGCATGAACAATCAAGTGCCACAAGGAGATAGATAGTCCCCAAAGGCTCAGGAATAGCAGTTTCCCCAGTCTCCTGTCCCTGCTTCCAGACTGGTCTTTGCAGCGTTAATCAAGGTTGTAATTCTGTGGAGAAGGGACCTATCATCCCCAACAACAACCACCAATGACTGACTACCCCTGACAAGGCAGACAAACCAGGCTAGCAGAAGCAGCAAAGTACCCTAGGGCAGAAACGGGAGGTACCAAGTGCCAGGTGAATCAAACCACCTGGACTCCTACATCCTCTCAGAATGTGATGAAGATAACCTAGGATCCCAAGCCCAAGAGCCTCATAAATATCAATGCTCATCTTGAGACCACCAGCCCTTCTTCCCACTTGACCTTTGCAGATGTGATTAGAGGGAGCCATTCTCTTGGGAAAAGGTCTCAACATCTCTCCTAGCACCAGCATGTTTCTAGTCAACTGCCACAAACAAGTAAGTAAGCCCAAGATCCCTGAAGTCATCTCTACTTCTAGCCTAACCCGTGCATACTGTGAGTTCTCTCAATTTGCAATCTAACCTTTATTGTAAGTATTTTGTGGAAATTTTCTTATCTTATTTCCTGAAATACCTTCTTTTCATTGCAGCATGGTGCTATGGAGTGAATGTTAGTTTTGGAATAAGGAGGGGCCTGGTCTCAAGCCACTTAACCTCTCTGAGCCTTAGGTTCTTAATCTCTACAGTGAGGATAATATCTGGAGTATCTTCCTCTTTCAAAGGGTTATTGTAATGAGAGATCATATGAAAATACATAGGTCCTAGAGGAGAGATCCTGCACTTCTGGTAAGGTGCTGAGGAAAGGCTGTCCCAACTAGACTTGAGTTTGGCTTGGTCCTAGTCCTGGTCTTATGAATTGTAAATAGGTCATCCAGCCTCACAAAGATGCAGACAATAGAACAAGGTGGCTGTGAGCCAGTGAGCACTCACACTGTGCTTGAGACCCACCCTCTTCACCTACACTCCAGAATTTTATCTCTTCATTTTTGTCCTATTTGTGAACAAGAATAAAGTAATTTGGAGCAAGGTATCTTACCTTTCAGAGAAGCTCTGAAAATATTATCCCACCATAATTTCAGAAGCTATATGAGCTGTTCTGTTACCTTTTCAGTGCTGAAGAAGAGGCAGAGCTATAATAACTGTAGAAATAGCTTTTATTTTCAATGCTGCTCCTTCAAGGTCATCAGTTCCTTCATGGAAGTTGTGGCCCCTGAAGCAGAAAAAGACTATTTATATGTTGCTCATGTAACCAATCCAGATCCCTGAGCAAATGAGAAGAGAGGTCTCTCCTTAAATCTCAGAGCAAAATAGTTCCATCTTTTACCTATCTAGGACTGTCTGCTAGAATAGTAAGAGAAGCATGATTGAATTAGGAGTAAAATTAGGCAGCAGTGAGTGAGGAAAAATCTTGTCTTTATTCCCTTTAAATATGGGTTAAATTTAACACTAGGAACTGTGGAAGTAAGTAGAACTCCAAAGCTAGAAGAGAACCTTATTTGGGCATCAGCCTAGATAGCCTTGGTCAACCTTGGTCATAGGGACAGGAATACCCAAGTACTTGACCCCAGATGGGTTTTCCAGGAGAACTTGAGTAAGAATGGTTAGATGGTAGTTATAGTCCCCTGCCCAGGCCACTTACATGGGACTGTCAAGTTTGTCAAGTTCTAAGAATGGAGAATATATAAGAAGAGTTAGAAAAATAAACCCATTAACTCTGTATGAGTTGGAAATAAATGCGTAAATGAAGCCTCTAATCACTGGAGTCCTGTACTCAATTCTCAGTGTCACACCTTTGAACTGTAAGAGGGTAAAGAGAGCCTAGTCTGTCACACTCTGGCTCTAAACTGTGAAAAGGCAGCTCAGGAAACTACCTTTCATTTTTCTGACCCATTAGAATTCCTCTCTGGCTGCCACATAGACACAGAGTTGTTCCTTCTACCTTTAAATTGACTGTGGATCCCTTATTTTAGTTACATGATTCCTTGGTTATAGCATAGATGAGCTCATAGAAGGTCTATGGACGCTTCTTTGACTATCTGTGGCCTTCTTTGCCTTGTCAGTGGTAGTTAGTCATTGGTGGTTGTTGGGGATGATAGGTCCCTTCTCCACAAAGTTACAGCCTTGATTAACACTGCAAGGACCAGTCTGGAAGCAGGGACAAGATACTGGGAAAACTTCTGTTCCTGAGCCTTTGGGGACTATCCATCTCTTTGTGGCATTTAATTGTTCATGTAGTATGGGTAATAAGTGCTTTAATTGACAGGTACACTTTGCAAATGTGGAAAGAAATGGTTCTCTCAATTAAATTATCACAGGGGAATTAAAAACAACAGTAATATTTTCTGGTTAACTACTGAATTAAACTTAAGTAGAATAAGTTAATTTGAACTATACATATCAAGTAAAAGAAAACAAAATCAGAATAATGAGGGAGGACAATCCCACCATGCCAGTGGACAGTCGAATTACAGAGAAGATCATCTCTTGACTGGAGGGATCAGAGAAGACTTCTTGGAGGAAATGACATTTAATCTAAGTTTTAAATAGTGAGAGAATATTCCAAAGAACAGAACAGCATGCGCAAAAGGATGGAAGTCAGAAAGTGTGGGTGTCAGGATGAGTAACCATCCATTTTGGTTGGAGCATAGAATTCATTATACAGAATATGGTTTTGTACAAATGAAAATTATTTCACATAATAGAGCAAATAACAAAATGAACATGTTTGAGAAAAAAGTTGGGACTACTTTGGGAATCCATTGGAAGAGAAGGCTCAGGAGTTATGCAAATTCTTCTGCTCCATGACGAATCTGAAGAAGTTCCGGGGAATTGCTTTTGGTACCCTAAAAGCCGGGCCTAAAATAAGCCTATCCAATGGAAATTATCTTGATTTCTGTAGTCTTCCAATAGGAGAAATATAATAAAGATGCCATTTGAATGTAAGATACAGTAAGTCCTGAATAGTTCAAGTAATTTTTAACTTTTACATTCTCTACTTTTTGAAGAACGACACAAATGACCAAAAAAAGATAGTATCATGGATTCAGTTAAAAATAACAACTTCCAAACTATAGCATAGAGTCAGTATACATTCAGCTTAGTCTGTTATTCCTTTCATGTTGCAATGGGAATTGATTTTTTAGAATATAGTTGCCATGCCCAAGCCTTTGGTTTTATTTAACTCCATCTTTGACCTCTGATGACATTAGGGTTCTGAGGGGCTTCTCATATCATCTCCCTCTATTAGAGTGTAAACACTTTAAAAGAAAAAAAGAAAAAGAAATCGACCCCCAAAGCTTTTATAGTTAGTATGGCTTAAATATTCCAAATAATTATGGTTAGGCCACTGTTTTTATGTATTCACTTGACCGATTCTGTATTTTGACAATTCCTTTTGAATAATGCTTTAGTTTCAAATTTTTAATATTTTGTAATTGTGTCTACATGGAACTAGTGAGTCAAGTGCCTTGGCAATGTGTTCTCTATATGTATGTCTCGCTTTGTGCCCACTATTCCCACAGATACTAAACATGTTTTGGGGAGAATATATCCCACTCTTCCAGGGTTTGGGGGGGCGGAAATGTTTTATCACTACTCCTCTTAGTGTGGTATCTTAGTAAATACTTTGCTAAGAGTATATTGGGTCCACTGGCTGATTGTTAATGGTAATGGCTCATAGACTATAATTTTAGGAGTTTACATTGAACCTGAGGTTAGTAGCACTTCTTTGGGGACCAGTCTAGCAATGTTAGTTTGAGTTGGAAGAGCATACCAGAGAGGATTGCTGTCTCCAGAAAGGCAGATGGTGGAGATAACCTGAGACTTTCCAAGGCAGAGTATGAACAATAGCAGTACATGGGTTGGGGGTGGGGGTTGGGGACTTCAATATTGGAGCACAGTATACATAGGTTAATAGGTCCACTGTAGGATCAAGACTGAAAAAGATAAGTGAGACTACAGCAGCAGTTTTAGACTGGGGGAAACACGGAGGAATGGAAGGACTAGAGATCATTATGAGGACAAAGAATGACTTTAAAAGGAGTCAACCAGAGGGAGAGATGGAAGGGCAGGCAATTATCATCAGAGAGGGACATTTTAGAGTTCAGGATCTTTGAGATAACATAGTAATAGGTGACATTTATGGGTGACAGTTACCCTGAAGACGACACACCAGCTTTGGGTGACTGAGGTGGAATGAAGACCTGTTATGAATGTTCAAAAATCAAAGGGTTGAGACATCAATATTGAAATACCCAAGTGGAAAAGCAGGCAGAACAACGATCTGAACTCTTTGATAAGAGTGAGAGCATGAGTCTGAAAGGATAAGAAGTTGTAAATATTTCATACCTATTCAATAGAATATTGGCCTTTTTTCTTTTTTGACTTAATGTCTTTTTCTAGTTCCTCAGACAAGGTATAATCTTGAGTTAAATTTAATCTTTAAATTTTGCCTTGGTATTAAGCTCTCGGTTTGTTTCTCATAATCTGAATTTTTGCTTTGGCTTACATATTTTTACAAGTCTTCATATGCACAGTGTCACGTACCTAAGCTTTGGCTCCAAACATCTGAATAAAAGAAAAAAGAAACACCTATACTACTAAAGAATTGCATAATTTTTCCTTTTCTGATGGTGTTTTCCATCCCATGTCAGTTTGTGCCCTCTGCCAGCTCTCTACCCATTTAGTAAACTCGGAAAAAGAATTCATTGTTCTTGTTATTTTCCTCACAGGTTTTAATAAACATTGTTGTACATTGCAAGGTTCCAAGAAAATCAATGAAATGACTCTTATTTTACAGAGTGATCAGTTATAGGTTAACATTTGTTAATATAATGGAAAATTAGTTATTTTCATTAAAAAGTAATTTAGTTCTATGTTAATACTTTCTAATCATGGACAATATTTAAAGGTTATACTCAGGTGAACATGAGTACAGTGGGCTACATATATCAGGACCTTCAAAGACAACTGGAAAAATTGTGAATGAACTTTTCAAAGAGGCAAAGGAACATGGAGCAGTACCTCTGAATGAAACCACAAGAGCTTCAGGTGATGGTAACAAATCTAAAGTAAGTGACAAATATCATGTTTTTAATTAGACCTTAACTGAAATCTAGAAGGTTACAAGGTTTGCATTTTTATTACTTGTTCCACTTTTGTAATCTTTGTGCATTATAATGCAGGGTCTTTATACATGTTTATTCTTTTTTTTATAAATGTGTATTTCATTTTTTTATTCTTATAGATATTTAAAATAATTGATTTTGTTCAGATTGTCTACAGTGGTTTCATAATTATTAAGATTGGGACATCATGGGTATTTTGAAGAAGGATACTTATATATCTTTATGCTTGTATAATTTATGTGCTCCAAATGAAGCTTAAGTTTTAGTTTTCAGTTCACTACTAACAATCACATTGGAATACTCTCCTAAGAATTTTAAATAACTTCTTGTCAGTGTTGAAGAATAGCTAATGGAACTTTAGGTGGTCTCAAGAAGAGAATATTTAAAATTAATCAGTAACCATCTTCAAGAATATGAATTATGAATATAATGTAGATGAATTCATTATACATGCCATGTTTTTAACTCGTAAACTAAATTACCTTAAATTAGAAAAGCTCCAGATACAGCTGAGCCGTCACATTCAAATAAAAGTGTTTTTAAAGATGAGTTCAATGCCTGTTCCCCAGTATAACATATAAAACCACATGTAAAATTGGAGCTTTCCTGTGGTATCTCTTTAAAATTTGATTGAGGTATTTATTCATTATAAAACCATTACTTTTAAAGTTTTTTGTGATGAATTTAATTTGATGTACTACACACTTAGTAAATAAATGTAAGTGTTTACCCCATTCCCTTTTCTATGCTTAAGATTGTTTAAACTGAATCATCAGCCTTCAAGTCTCTTGGTTTTTCTCCCACAGAGAAATTAACTTATTGCCTTATCACATTAGTTCATTATACCACAATGCCTCTGGTCTAATATTAAACCTCCTTTTTAATTAGATAAATAAGCCTGATTACAAATGATCTAGTTCTTAAATGGTTGTGTTAATTAACATTGAAACTAAATAAAATTTTAGCTTACATATAAATTTAATTTTTTAGTCATTTTTGGGTGGTGGATATCGATTGGGTGACTCCTCTCGAAAGAAATCAGAATATGTCTATGGAGAAAATCAACTACAAGATGTAAGTGAAATATTTGAAATTTGCAATTTTCAAAAAACAACTTCTTGTTACCAGTATTTTATGGTTTATGGAATATCATGATTTTACTTTAGATCGAAGATTTTTTTGTTTAGTTGGGGGTTTTGGTTTGTTTTATATATTTAAGAATGTTTATAGGATTTTTGAATTTTTCACAGGATTTTAGAATCATAGATTTAGAGCTGGAAGCGATATTAATGGGCCTCTAATCACTAGATCATTTCATTCCCCCATCATTTTACAGATGAGAAAACTTAGGCCAAGGAGGATGTGACTTGCTCAAAGTCACACTGGGAATAAGTGGAAAAGTTAGAATTTGGAACGTAGGCCTTTTACTGCAAACCTAGTACAACTTTACACTACACTGTACTCTTCCTATAAAACGTCATTTTGAATCCTTACCACCAACTCAGTCTTGCTCTTTTTAAAATTGTTCAAAGTAAAATTTATAACTAAAAATAACTTATAAGCTATATACTGTCCAAGTCTGTGTTATTTACGTTGATTGAGTCCATTTGTAAAGATGAAGGCTTCAATAAGCACTTAATAAACTTAGGCTACTTGTTGATATTGAGGTCCTTCAGTTTTTTAAGTCATTCAACAGTCTTTTTTTTTTTTTTTTTGGTGAGGCAACTGGGGTTAAGTATCTTGCCTAGGGTCACACAGGTAGTAAGTGTCAAGTATCTGAGGCTGGATTTGAACTCTGGTCCTCTTGACTCCAGGACCAGTGCTCTGTTCACTGCACCACCTAGCTGCCCATCATTCAGCAGTCTTGGTGCTAGCTATTGTTGGAACTTTAATCTTACCTTGATATGCTTTATCTCTGTAGAAAAATCTGTCAGGATCCTAAATGAAACTCAGAGAACATTTACTGCAAAAATATTTCAAATAGTCCAAAGGAAGGAGAAAAAAACCTAATATTTTTAAGTTTATAAATAAATCAACAAAAATGTTTAGGAAACACCACTTATAAATGGCTTATAATGTTGCAAATGGCAAAATCTCAGCTATTCAAATCAATTACTACCATTTTTTTAAAAAATAATAGCCAGTATTCATATAGCACTTTTAAAGTTTGTAAAGGGGTGTGTGTGTGTGTGTGTGTGTGTGTGTGTGTGTGTGTGTGTGTGTGTGTGTGTGTGTGTGTGTAGTTTGATCCTCACAACAACTCTGTGAAATAAATCCTGGAGTTATGATCTTCATTTAACAGCTGGGGAAATGAATTGAGAAAGAGTAAATGAGTTGCATATAGCTAAGTCAGTCTTAGGACTTGAACTCAGAACTTCCTGATATCAAGACCAGTGCTCTATGAGTTGTGTTCCAAGGTCTTTGAAGTCACTTCGAATGCTGAATCTGTTAATGCTCAAACATATTTTTAAATTACTCAATTTCTTGTTTGTAGCAACAGGCTGGTTGATTACATTTATTAATTATAAGGACTATTATAGCAGATTGTTAAATTGCCTTACGGTTTTTTCAGCAGTTTGCATCTTCCTACAGTGAAGCTAGTAGGAAATAATATATTATGTATTAAAAGCTGTTCATCCCAGTAAGCTGTGAGAAGAGATCCTATTGTCACTCTCTTTTATGCAAATTCCACTGTTTATCAAAATGGTTTTGAAATTTGATGGCAGGAATTGCAAGTCTAACAAAACTCAAATGCCACAGGGAGGATATCTTGTAAAAGAGCACATTAGAGGATCCTTGATTAGTTCTTAAGCTGATGTAGGCTCAGAATTAAGCTGGGCTTGAGATGCTTGGACATAACAGATGATGCTTTTAAGATACAGTGCTTTCCTATTAACAGTAAGTTATCACTGACTAAATGAATTGCAACCCTTTAAGGAATTTTAAGAACCTTTATGATTCCTAAAGAAAACAATCACATTTTAATGTTCCAGTTAGAGAAGAATGTTAAGTGCAATTTAGGAATGATATTAAGTTTAAATTTGTATGTTGTGTAATTTAAAATTACACTTCAACTATTAAGGTAAATAAATGAACTATGGTGCTAGGAAGCAAAAGGAAAAAAATGTAAAAATTAGAATGAAGAGAATCAGGGGAGAGGGGGAGGAACTTGAGTTTACAGTCTTAATGATGTCAATGTCATGCCATTTCATGGGAATGCAGCAGTTCTTAGAGTTGTTTTTAATTGCCTGTAATCACTGGCGTAGGAGGTTTCTCCAACTAGAACTCCTGTACCATTGAAGTCTTGTCCCCCAAAATAATTCCTATTCTATGCCTTATATCCCCAGTAACCCTCAGGGGCTTCATATTAGAGTAGTGGGAACTAAATTCCATAATGTGACTGATTGATGGTTGTAGAAACTACTCTTTGCAGTCCCCTTTCCAATATCATTCAGGGATTTTGAAAGGTGGTAGTGTGAGCAAGATGAAATATAATTTACATAACTAATACTGCAAAAGAAGATATTATTCTTTTACTACCTAGTTCAGAGAATTGTGAGAGAATAATTTATAAATTATTAAAAAATGCATGTATGTATATACATCATCTGCTTCATTATTATAAATTGATAAGCCAGCTCTGAGTAATAAAAAGTTGAATGTTTACTCTTGATTGCTTAATTGCGTTAAGTAATTGACTTGAAACCAGGTCATGAAAAATATTTGAAGGAACTGAGCACATTTAGCCTAGTGAGTCAAGACTTCAGTGTATCCTAATGTCTGCTTCAAATATTATAGTCAGCAAGGTGGTTCATAGAATGCTAGACTTGAAGTAAGAAGACCTGACTGTGAATCCTGCCTTAGGTCATATACAAACTGTGTGACCCTGGGTAAGTCATCTAACCTTTTGTGCCTCAGTTTCTTCATCTGTAAATGAGATAGTAGTAACACCTACCTTTTAGGATTGTTGTGAGGACCAAATGAGATGGCATATGTAAAGCACTTTGTAAAACCTTACAATGCTCTATAAGTGCTAACTATTATTATTAAAAAGGACTACCCAGAAAAAGGATTAAACATTTTATGTAACTGCAGAGGATAAGACTAAGGCTAATAGGTAAAAATCACAAAGAGGCAGAAATAAGAAAGAACTCAGTAATAGTGAAGGCTCTCCAGAAATGGAGTTGGCTTTCACGTGAAGTTATGAACTTCCCATTATTGTGTCCTAGATACAGACCTGGAAAGGACCTCAGAGGCCATCAAGTGTAGTACCTTTACTTTACAAACGATGAGGATGTGGCCTAGGGAGGTTAGTGATTTGTCTAAGGTAACAATAAATTTCACAAATCTTACATGTGCTTACAATTGTAATACTCTCCCCTCCATTACTCCCCCAGTTCCCACTCTGAAGCTGGAACCTAAGAGGATGCCTACTACCCTCAGGTTCTAGGCATAACTTTATAGGGTTTTACTTCTCACCCTCAATCCCTTGGACCCCCACTGGTTTGTTTCCCATTAACAAATAATTAGTAAGCTTAATTAGCTTTTAGGAAAAGTATTTACTAAAATGACATAGTAAGAACACTTGGTACAGAAATTTTCCCCTCAAATCTGGGTCTTACTCTTCCCCAAATATGCACTACATCCATGGAAAGAGTGGATTCAGACTTAGAGTACAGTGGTGGTAAGGCACACAAGTAGGAAATACACGTGACAGATGAGTAAATCACAACTCCTGGTACTGTCGGTAGACCTTTCTTCTTTCATAGAATCCTCACACAACTCTCCTTGAGTGTAGATCTCTGACTGGCAGACTACTCATCTGGGCCCCAAGGAAGAATTTCTTTCTTGGGTCCATATCCAGTAATTTTCTCTGCTGTGAGGGGTAATGTTCCCTTGTGACAGTTGCATTCCTTAGGTAACTTCTTTCTGCACCCATCTGACTTCATTATGTCCCGCTACACCCAATTCAGACATTTCCCTTGTCATCAGCTACTGCCAATGCTGCAATATCACAACTGTCACACCAAATCCTACCAGGACATTCAGACCTTTTCAGAACTTTTAAGGTTGCCTGGACACGTCTAACTTGAGATGTTTGTTCACCAAAATTCAAAAAAGAATGAATACTAAGAGAGGTAGTAACATGCTTGTGGTTGCCATGGTCAAATAAAGGAATGAGGCTAACTATCCCTCCCCTTACCTAATTCTTGGAAAGTAGCTCACTTATAGCCATGAAGGAAAAAATGCTACAGAGAAGCGAGTTGCTTCTGTTGCATATCTGTCGAGTTCTGGCTCAGCAATTAGGGAATTCTTTGACATCTCCCATTGCAAATTCCTGAATCATCTGCTCTTCCAGCTCAGCAGCCAATTATGGGACTCTTCATCGTCTCACAGTTTAAATCTTTCAGTCACAAATGACCAAAATCATGCCCCCAAAGTTTCATGTGGTAACCTGGACCGAAGCGGAGAATTTCTATACGTGCTGTGTGGGCCAGGCTATCCATATTAAATGTTTCATCTTTCTGGTATATCTGCTAGAGGGCCCTCTTCTAAAAGTAGAATGATTATTTGCCTTAATGATTATTTCATCCTTCAAAAAGCTGAAGAACAAACATCAATCTCTCTTGGATCTCTTTCACCACCAGGGAAGAGCTGGTTGCTCAGATAGAAATTATAAGACCCTTGAGGGGAAACTGACCACTTCATCTTATAGTTTGTGATAGAAAAGGAAAGGAAACCTGGAAATGGCCTGATAGGCACCCTTTATTTTGGAGAGCATATTTTAAAGATTCCAAAGAAAGGATAGGTACAATTCTATGATCTAATGTGCTACAAGGGAATTCAGCCTAGGAGGGATAGGGAACTCTGAAGAATGAAATCCTCTAGACTGAAAAAGAAACAATTCTAATGAGGAAGAAATGGAGGAATTGTCCAAAGAGACCAGTGTGGTTGCATAGGGAATGCCCTATTCAAACTAGATCTTAAATAATTCAAATCTCTGATGATACTCACTTGGAAGTCCCCTCCAATGAAGCAGATTGTTGCCCACATATGCCTTTCTATCTTGTGCAAGTCTTGTCTTGTTCTCATATATATTTGTCATTGCCCACCAGTATTCAAGCAACCTTCCTTACAGTCTGCTGATGGTATGAGGATAGCAGTAAAGCACTCCTGCTGACCATCTACCATCCCTTGCTCTTGTTTATATAACCAGACCATCTTCTCTTCCTCTCAGTTCTTTGACGATGTCTTTTACTCCTGCTTGCCTCGGGTTCTTCATTGGTTATATGTGGTGGCCTCTTCATATCCACCATGAGCCTCTCCATTGCCCTTGGTGTAGTATTAATTTTCTAATTCCTTGGAGAACATCATATTCTATGTCTTGCTCCTATATAGCAGCACTGAGTAGAATGTAGATGTTAAAAAGATGGGCCTTTGCTTACATGGGAACTTTGGGGTCAATAAAAGAACTTTGTAAATTTTCTGATTGCCATCCAAGGTGCTCTCCTCCTGTTTAACTCTGAACCAAACTCATTGTGCATCTGTATTGTCTGTTCCAGATACAAGCTCTACAGGTTGTTTGTCCAAATATGTTTTATAACCTGGGTAATAGACATTCTTCATCAGCTTGGTTTTACCTATGTGCATAGTCAAGACGAATTCTCTTGAGTGATTATAGATCTCTTCCAGGAGGCTCTGCAATGTTTTGGGGCTTGATGCAATCAGCACAGTGTCAGTCTGCAGACAGGAGCATATGGAGGATCTCACCATCCCTAAGGAATCCCTCTTTCATCCGGACTCTGCACTAAATCTCTTCCTTCACAGTAGTGAATACTTTTGGTGAGCATACATCTCCCTGTTTTATGCCTCGCCTGATGTTTATTGTCAAATGGCCATTGAAGAGGGTTATTTCTTTTGTTTTATCTTCCAGAGAGTCTTGAATGATTTTGATGAATGGAGGGGAAACAATATGTTATTTAAAAAAAACCTGTAAGGAAGCATTTTATTCTGCTGATTCACATGTTTTGAATCAGCATAATCAATATTGAGTAAGCACAGGGATCTAAGTGTGGTCTGTTATTGAATATCACTTCCATAAGCCTGCTTGTTCCCTATTAATACCCTCATCAAGGATACCCTCAATTGTATATAGATGACTCTCATAAGGATTTTCTTTAGATAGGAAAGTAGGGATATACTTGAATAGTTATTGATATTCTCTTAGTTGCCTTTTTTAGTATGGATAAATTCTAAGATTTTTTCCATCCTTTTAATTTTTCTCCTCTTTCAGATGCCCAGTATATAGGACCTTCATTGCCCTCGCAATTACATCACCTTCAGCATGGATCTCCTCTCTATACATTTGATATATTCCAGTGACTTGCCCCATCTCTATAGTGCTATTTCTATTTCCTTTGAAAGTATATCTGGGACTGCAGTATTGAAGTCCAAATGTGGTAGTTTCATTATCCTTGATGATGAAAACTATTAAATGATTTCTAAAAACCTTTTCCATTTTTCTTCTGTTCATAGTTTTCCTTCTGTTTTCATTCCTTTAATGCACCTGAGATAATTTTGATTAATCGGATATCTTGCCAAGCCTTCTTTAAACTGGTTTTTACCTTACACTGCATCTCTTTGCTTTATGAGATGATTCTTCTGATAATTGTCCATAATCCTCTGTGAGATTTTACAAATTAATTTTTATTCTTACTTAGTGTTGCCTTAGAGATGATTGACAGCCATCTTTATTTGGCAAATAAAACAGGTGTTGCTGACTAATGTGCTTTCTGGCCTCTTTTTGGTCTCTTTTTTGTGGTAATTTCTTTGCAGAACTAATTGCATTTCATCCTTAGCAACTGATGTGTTAGGTAAGCTGCAGTTATTTTCATGGTGGTCTTTTTGCCAGTCTTTATCATTTGTGTTACAATACATGAATGACAAAACTTCTCATGTGGTAATGTTTCTTGTTACCTTGGGGCATATGGTAAAATCCACTCCATCAACTACTTTCTTTGCATCTTCAGAAAGTATAGCAATGAGCCATCTTTCCATTTTGCCACACCTTCCTCTTTTTTTCTATTCTCATTTATAACAAGAATGTCTAGATTCTTTTGATTGGATTTTTTCAGTAATGTGTTCTCATTAATCATTGGACAAGCATCTCACATTTAGAATACCAAAAGGCAAATTAAAATTTGTTGACATACTGAAAACTGATTTTTAGTACCCTCTAACACCTTTCACCTCTCTGCCACCATTACTGAAGATGTAGAAGCAGGGTTATAGAAAACTAAAAGACACTTTTTTCTTTGTTTCATTAGTTGCTAGGCCAAACAGATTCATTACTAGTTGGCCAGCCTACTGCTATTGTGTCTTTCCTTAGTTAGCTGGGCTGATACTTGGAAAACAGATTCATCCTGTTGCCAGACTTATATGCTAAGCCATTCCAGCATAATAGAGTTCACCAGAGTTTATGCTCTGCTTGCCTAGCCCTAGAGAACTCATAATTGCCTCCATATCAGTGTAAAACTTTGTGTAGGTAGATTTTTAAATGTTCATGTACAAAAGCTAGAATGAAAAAAACAACAAACAGGTTCATTTGACAAAAAATAAATCTATACTATGTGCCAGGCCCTATCTCAGACACTTGGGATATAAATGCCAAAAATAAAATAATCGCTGTACTCAAGGAATATACATTCTAATGGGAGAGAACAAGTACATATGTAGGTATATATAGAATAAATATAAGCAGAATAAATATAAATAAATGTGGTAGTTAAGAAGTGAGGGCACTAGTAGTTGGGGGAATCAGGAAGGGCTTTATGTAGAAGATGGTACATGAGCATAAGTGCATGGCATAATACTGTAATAATAGTGTCAGGAATGCTAAAGGTCAGAATGAGCTGGGACTGGTGGAGAAAACGAAGAGCAACAGAAAAAGGTTGTTGGTGTTATATTCTCTTTGAGGGGCTGAAGTGTGTTTTGGTTTGGGCATGGTTTTTTAAAATAATTTTTGGAGAAAAGAAAATCAAAGGGCTAGGAACACTCAAGTTGAATGGAATGATTATAACTAGGGATTTTGAAGCAGAGGCTAAATGACTCAGTCCTATTGTATTGTATACGGAATTCTTTTTCAGGTTTGTATTTTACTAGGTAGACATTGAGGTCCCTTCCAACTTTGATATACTGGAAAATTATGAATTGGAAAGTATGTGTATATTTCAGCACAGATTAGAATAAAGCATAGTACCAAAAAAAAGTATCACTCATTTGACACAGTGCACTTTTATAAAACCCACCCTTATTAGATATCTCATCCAAGTTATTGATTGTAAGACTAAAGTTGATTTTAATATTTTAAGTAAGTTATATAGTTTATTAGTTTATTATATAGTTTTACCTCTAAAGACATTGTCAGGACTCCATGACCCACGAGTAATTTTGGCAAGTTATATCCATTCTGTTATTCAGATATATAATCTGCCAAGCAAAAGAACGGTTTCTGATATGTTTTGTCTTTTGGCTCTGATATAAATAATAGTGTGTCCTGTCTTAGATTAAATAAATGACTCAGTGTGTTGTTAGATAAGTTAATATTTGAAATATGGATAGTTATTTGTCCAAAAGATATCATTTTTACATGTTTAATTATTTGTTTTTGCTCAATAGGTTCAAATTTTGCTCAAACTTTGGAGCAATGGCTTCAGTTTAGATGATGGAGAATTAAGATCTTATACTGATCCAACAAACGCCCAGTTTCTAGAATCTGTTAAAAGAGGGTAAGATATATATTGGTGGTAATCTATCTTTTATGCAGTATTGAAAAATGGGGACTTTTTTTTTTAATTAGACCATTATGATTCAGTATGAAAACTTAAGAGTTTTCACGGAGTGGCTACTAAAATGTCAAGCATTTGATATACTAGGAAAAGTCATTATGTGTTTCTCCCTAATTAAGTGGTTACTTCCTGAACACGTAGCTTATTTTACTCTTTAATTTATCCACTATAAAGCTGTCAATGTTTCAAATACTTATGTACTATAGGAGCTCTGTCAGAGTTACTGGAAATACATTTGGGAAGTAAGAGGGAGAATCATTGCCATTTCCTGAAAATTCACAACGAATTGTTTCATAAGAAGTGGTTTGTTTCTAAGGGAGAGACTTTTATTTCTTTTATGCCAAATCTGTTTGATATTGATGATTTAATACTATTCACTAAATGGATTAGAATGTAGCTTCCCACCCACTAAGCCACTCTCCTGCTTACTGTTGACAGGGTGACTCTCAGTGCATGTATGCCTGAAATTCAGCAACTTATGTTAGAAATCTATTAAGTGGCATTTACTACTGGCAGAAGATTTCAAAAGGTTAGTGCAAGAAGAGGATAAACTCTAGATATTTTCAGTTTTTTTTAAAAATATAAACAATCAAATTATACTCAGATACTCTGTAGTTAGGAACTTCATAAGGGGGTTATTTTGAAGCCCTGATCAAATATTAATTGATAACAATATAATTTGTGTTGTACCCTTTTTTTTCATTGAATTTTATTTTATTTTTGGTTTCAAATTCTCTTCCTCTTCCCCACAACCTCTTCCATCCATTGAGAAGGCAAGAAATATAAAACCCATTGCAAATACAAAGCTGTGCAAAACAAATTTCCACATTAGCCATTCCCCTCTCCCCCCAAAAAAGAGAGAGGGGAAATTATGCTTCAGTTTGTAGTGCATCATTTGTCAGTATGGAAATGAATAGCATTTTTCAGTGAGTCCTTTGGAATTGTGGTGGGTCATTGTGTTAATAAGAATTAGTAAGTCTTTCACAGTTAATTATATTTATGAAATTGCTGTTACTGTGTAGATTTGGTTCTGCTCACTCTACTCTGTATCAGTTCATTAAAGTCTTCACATATTTTTCTGAACCTATGACCTTCATCATTTTTACAGCACAATTGCATTCTATCACATTATATACCATAGCTTGGTCAACCATTCCCCAATTGATGGGCATCCCCTCAGTTTCCAGTTTTTTGCCACCACAAAAAGAACTGCTATGATTATTTTTGTACAAATGGATCCTTTTGTTCATTTTTTCATCCCCTGGGGTAGCAGTATTGCTGGTTTTTCATTGAACAATTTCATAGCTTTTTGGGCATGATTCTAAATTGCTTTCTGAATAGTTGGATTGGTTCACAGCTCCACCCACAAAGCATTAATGTACCTATTTTCCTATATGCCCTCCAGCATTTGTAATTTTCCTTTTCTGTCATTTTTGCCATCTGAGGGGTGTGAGGTGGTACCTCAAAGTTGTTTTAATTTGCATTTCCCTAATTTTTAGTGATTTAGAGTAGTTTTTCGTGACTATTGATAGATTTTATTTCTCCTTCTGAAAACCACCTATTCATATCCTTTGACGACCACTTACCAGTTGGAGAATGGCTCTTATTCTTATAAATTTGACTCAGTTTCCCTGTGAAATGAAACCTTTATCAGAGTAACTTGTGAAAGATTTTTCCCAGTTTCCAGCTTTTCTTCTAATGTAGGTACATTTTTTTTTATTTTATGTAATGAAAATTACCCATTTTACCTTCTTTGAAACTCTTTTGGTTATGTTGCACCCTATTAAACACTTCATATGTGTGAGCCGTATTTGCTGTGCCTTTTACAAAGCTATGGAAGTATAAAATTGTATTTATCTCTAGGAAAAGTATCATCAGAACTAGACACTTTTCTAAAGGCTAAAATGGTTTAAAATATTCTCCTGAAGCAGGAAAGAATTTCTGTTATCATGTCCCTAGGATGCCACTAGAATATCAAAGGGGATGAATCTTTGTTATCAAAGAGGATAAGAGCCTAGAAGAGAATTTTAACCAAATTTTTTTTACCTTGAAGAGCGAGAATAGTGAGAGACTAAAGAAATCCGTGACAGAGTTTAGGTAATGCCAGGTCAAAAAAACTTAACCCCTTTTCTACAGTATAGTATAGTCACCTGCCTTCAGTTGTGGGATGAAGATGGAAATTTCCCATGGTTTTCAGTGCAACATTTTAAGCCCCTGAGAAATGACAGAAATTCCTTCAGCTATATTTCCAAAGGAACTTGCCAGGTTTCATAGTATGAGTGATTGAGCTAGAATACTTTCTTTCCTTTCTTCATTACAGAAGAAGCCTCAAGACTTCCATCTAAAAAGTTATACGCCTCAATTGTTGACTAGTTAGTAATTGTCAGGTTTTTCACTTTCTGTCACCCTCCATATTAATTTCGTTCACAAGTCTTGTTGATTGTATTCCTCACAATCTTTTTCATTCATTACCTTTTCTGCACACATCAAACACATCCTGGTCTAGGCTGTCATCACTTCTTCCCCAAACTATTGCAATATTCTCCTAATTTACCTCTGTGCTCTCCACTCTGCAATCCATCCTCCAAACAGTTGACAAATTGATACTCTTAAATTGCATGTTTAATCATGCCACTTCCCTGCTCAAGAGTTTCAGTGGTTTCCCGAGTTTTTAGACTAAAATACATTCTTCTTTTTGGCATTAAATGGCCTTTACAAATTGGCTCCAGCCATTCTTCCCTTTCTTTTTTAAAAAAAACATTTCTTTTTAATTACTTGTAAATTAACATTCGTTTTTTATAGTTTTGAGTTCCAAATTTTCTCTTTTCCTGCCTCCTCTCACCCCTCATCGAAAAGGCAAGCAATTTGATATAGGTTATACATGTGCAGTCATACAACATGTATTTCCATATTAGTCATCTTGTGAAAGAAAGCAAAGACCAAAAAAACTTCAAGAAAAATAAAGTTTAAAAAAAAGTATGCTTCAATCTGCATTCAAACTCCATCAATTCTTTCTCTGGAGGTAGATAACATTCTTCTTCATAAGACCTTCAGAAGTGTTTTAGAGAATAGCTGTCATTCATAGTTGATCATCATACAAATTTCACTTTTACTGTGTGCACTGTTCTCTTGGTTCTGCTCACTTCATTTTGCATCAGTTCATGTAAAGTCTTTCCAGGTTTTTGTGAAAGCTTCCTGCTCGTCATTTCTTATGGCAAAATAAAATTCCATCACAATCATATACAGCTTGTTCAGCCATTCCCCAGGTGATGGGCATCCTCTCAATTTTCAATTCTTTGCCACCACAGAAAGTGCTGCTATAAATATTTTTGTACAAATAGGTGCTTTTCCTTTTTTAAAAAAAAAAAACTCTTTGGGAAAAAGACCTAGTAGTGGTATTGCTGAGTCAAAGGGTATGCAAAATTTTATAGCACTTTGGGTATAGTTACCATTTATCAATTGGGGAATGACTTGTTTTCTTAAAAATTTGACTCTCTTCTCTATATATCTGAGAACTGAAACTTCTATCAGAAGAACTTGCTATAACATTTTTTACAGTTATGATTATTCACTCTGTATTTCTTTCTATTCTGTTTTCATCCTGTTTATTCTCTCTCCTTTCACCCAGTCCCTCCGCAGAAGTGCTTTGATTCTGACCACTGCCTCCCACAATCTACCTTCCCTTCTGTCACCCCTTCCCTTCCCTTCCTTCTGCCTTTTAGGGTAACATAGGTAACATAGATTTCTATACCAAACTGAGTGTGTATGTTAGTGCATTTGAGCCAGTTCTGGTAAGATTAAGATCCAAGCATTGTCCACCACACCTCCGCCATCTTCGCCTCCACTGTAAAAGCTCTTTTGTGACTCTTTGATGTGAGATAATTCACACCATTTTACCTCTGCCTTCTCCCTTCTCCCAGTGCTTCCCTCTTTTTCACCCCTTCATTTTATTTTTTTAAACATCATCCCATCATAGTCAACTAATACCCATGCTCTCTGTCTATGTATACCCCCTCTAACTGCCCTAATAGTGATAAAATTCTTAGGAGTTACAAGTATTTTCCCATGTAGGAATGTAAACAGTTTAATCTTATCAAATGCCTTTTGATTTTTCTTTCCTTTTTTTTATGTTTCTCTTGAGTCTTACATTTAAAAGTCAGATTTTCTATTCAGGTCTTTTCTGGTCTTTTCATCAGGAATACTTGAAATTTTTCTGTTTCATTAAATATCCATTTTTCTCTGAAGGATTATACTCAATTTTGCTGGGTAGGTGATTCTTGGCTATCTGGAATATCAAATTCTAAGCCTTGTCTCATCCGTTAATGTAGAAGCTGCTAAATTTTGTGTTATCCTGACTATGGCTCCATGATATTTGAATGGTTTCTTTCTGGCTGCTGCAATATTTTCTCCTTGACCTAGGAACCCTGGAATTTGATTATAATATTCCTAAGAGTTTTCATTTTGGGATTTCTTTCTGGTGGTGATTAGTGAATTATTTCGGTTTCTATTTTACCCTCTGGTTCTAGAATATCAGGGCAGTTTTCCTTGATAATTTTTTGAAAAAAATGTCTGGGCTCTTTTTTTTTAATCATGGCTTTCAAGTAGTCCAGTAATTTAAAAATTTCTCTCCTCAGTCTATTTACCTGGTCAGTTGTTTTTCCATTGTGATATTTCACATTTTCTTCTATTTTTTTTCTTTTCTTTTCTTTTTTTTTTTTTTTGGCTAGGCAATAGGGTTAAATGACTTGCCCAGGGTCACACAGCTTGTAAGTGTCAAGTGTCTGAAGTCAGATTTGATCTCAGGTCCTCCTGACTCCAGGGCTGGTGCTCTATCTGCTGCGCCACCTAGCTGCCCCATGTTTTATTGTTTCTTGATATCTTGTGCTATGTTCCACTTACCTAATTTTAATTTTTAAGGAATTCTTTTCTTCTGTGAACTTTTTTATATCTTTTTCCATTTGGCTACTTCTGCTTTTTAATGAGTTCTTCTCTTCAGTTGATTTTTGTGCTTCTTCCTATTTGGCCTATTCTGTTTCTTACAGTGTTATTTTCATCAGTATTTTTTGTTCCTCCTTTACCAAGCTGTTGATTCTTTTTTCATGATTTTTCACATCATTCTCATTTTTTTTCTCCCTTTCTTATTTGATTTTTTAAAATCCTTTTTGAGCTCTTCCAGGAATTCTTTTTGGGCCAGAGACCACTTCACATTTTTCATTGAGGCTTTGAACGTAGCAGTTTTGGCTTTGTTGTCTTCAGAGTTTGTGTTTTGAACTTTCCTGTCACCACAGTAACTTTCTGTGGTCAGGTTCTTTTTTTGTTTGCTTGCTCATTTTTTCAGCCTATTTCTTGACTTTTAACTTTATGTTAAAGTTGGGCTCTGCTCCCAGGGTACACTCAGGTTTTTTGTGCTGCTGTTTTCAGAGCTAGTTCTTGGGGTCTGTAAATTTTCAGTTCTTTCAAGGTGGTATGATCTAAGGAGAGGTGTGGTCATTGCTCTCCTGGCCTGTGCTGTGTGACCTGTGAATGGTCTGTGAATGACCACAAGCATTCTTTTCTGCCCTGGAACTGTGACCAGGGTCCCCACTCTCCTGCAGCCACAAGCTCTAGAGTTCTAGTGCTCCTCCTCACTCTGAGACTGTGACCTGGAACCAAGTATGGGCAATGCAACAGAGTCCTGTACCAAGTGCCAACAGAGGGTCCACTGTAATCTACTTCTGACCAGTTGTCCAGCCCTCTTACCATCTGTGGGCTGAGAACTCTGGAAGCCTCTGCTGCTGATTTAATCATCCCCAGGGCCTGCTGCTTGCCTTGAACCCAGGAAGGAGAGACCTTGCTAGAATCCTACCACAACAGCTTTACAATATAAACATAATCTTAAACAAATATTAATAAACTGTTTCCATTAACAGTAAAGGGTTTCTTTTTGGTAGTTTCTCAAATTCAGTTTTGCTTATTTATATATTATAGGAGCTTTAATTAAAATTTTGTTCTAACATAGTAATAATTGGGTAACATGGAAAAAATTAGAAAATAACTCCTATGAATCAGCAGTAAATTTATATTCAGTAAGCTGAATTAGGCAGAAATATATGTTTGATTGAAAAATTAACTTTACTAATAAATACATATCTTTTATATCTATAAAATATAGATAGGGAAATTCTTTTTATTTTTATATTTGATTTATTTATATTTATTATTTTTTATATTATTTGTTTAGATTTATTTAGATTTGCAGAAAACCCTTTGTGTTAAAACTTACAGAATCATTGATTAAAAATATTCCTGGAAATTCTTCCCTTGTTCCTTGGAGAATAGATAATTTTTAGTGTTTGTGTTAGTATATCTTATGCAAGAGTGTCAAAGTCAAAACCTTTGTGACCAGGGGCAGGTCATTTAGCTTCTGTGAACCTCAGTTACCTCATCTTAAAATAAGTGGGCTAGACTTTCTGGCCTCTCAGGTTTCTTCTGGACTTCAACACCATGTCTCAACTGCCTTCTCACTTTGGAATTTCCCCCTACATTAAGCCAGTTGTTCTCTTATCCCTAGAATATCCTTGTGGTCCCCTTTTCCTATTGATAAGTTCTCCCTGGAACATTCATTTTAGGGAGGGGCCCAGTGCCGCTATGCCTCATTCTCCTCTGCTATGTCCCTGACTCTCTGGGCTTCCCCCACCATGCACCCCTGCTTTACTGCTTTCTTTTTTGTGTTGTCTTCCCCTGTGAGAATCTAAGTTCTTTGAGATCAGGAACTATCATTATTTTTACTCTTATTTGTATCCCTAACACTTAGCACGTAGTAAATGCTTAGCAATGCTTGTAGCTTGCCTGCCTGACCTGATTTTTTGCATCTTGTGTGGTTTCACAGCTGCTGCATATCACTCCTTGTGCCTAATCAATCTCAGAATCACCATGCTTAAGGTCCACTACTGAAACAAAAGAACTAAAGGGGAATTAATTATATCAACAGTGAAGTTTGGCACTTTCTAATATCAATCACCTTACAAAACTTGAGTTGTCTAACCAGGGAAGAGTGAGGTTTTATCCCCTTCTTCTTCTTGGCGGAAGCTCAACTACAAAGAGATAAGAGTTGAGTTGGCAGTAAAGGAGTAGAATATAAATTACCATTTTTGAGAACTTTGGTTAAGAAAGGAGAAAGAAGGTAGTACCTTAGAGAGGTAACTGGGGCAAAGGAAGGGTTTTGTTGTTTTGTTTTAACTTGGAGTATGTGCATGTTTACAGGCAAAGGCTAAGGAACCAACATTTAAAATAATAGATACTGAGTTGGAAAGGACCTTACAGACCATTTAGTACAATACCCTTTAAGGCTCTTAAAGTGCAGGCCTGACTTTGTCACCCTACCCCTCCACCCTTTACATAGTAAACACAGCAGTGGCTCCCTATTACCTCCAGAGTCAAATTTAAAATCTTCTCTTTGATTTTTAAAGCCAAGCCTGACTGTGTTTCTAACTTTCCAGCCTTCTTATATTTTACTCTTCATTTATTCTTGTGATCAAGTAACACTGGCCTTCTTGGTCTTCATCACAAACTCCATCTCCCAACTCTATGCTTTTCACTGGTTTTTCTTCATCCTTGTGATGTTCTCCCTCCTTATTTCTGTCTCCTGACTTCCCAGGTTCCTTTAACATTCAGCTCCAGTCCCACCTTCTGCAGGAGACCTTTTCCAATCCCTCCCTTTCACCATCCCTGACTAATGCCTTGCCTCTGAGATTACTTTCCATTCTTTATCTGATGTGTACAGTTTTTTCGCACATTGCCTCCTGCATTAGAATTTCAGTTCCCTGTTAGAATGTGGGCTCTCTCGTTAGAAAAAAATGCATAATATGCTTGTGCTTTTATTTGTATCCCTAGTGCTTAGCTCAGTGCCTGGCACATAGTGAGCACTTAATAATCCTTCTTGACGGACTGTATCGCTGACTGGGAGGGTCACTGGCTTTGGCCAGTGTCATGTATAAGATTTAAACTTAAGTTCGTGGAATCCAGAACCAGCATTCTAACCACTGTACCATGCTGCTTCCAATAGAGAGAACAATTGAAAATATGTGAAATATAGGCCTAATTAATGAAGCAATTATGTAAAGAGAAGATGGGATCAAGAGTGAAAGTAAAGAGGTGGAATCAAGATGGCAAAGTAATAGGAAGAAGTATAGTTGAGCTCCCCCAACTTTCTTCCCCTCAAAAAATCCCCCCAAAACCTTGAAACATCTAGGAAAGTACCAAATTGAATCCTGATAGTAAAATCCAAGAAAAAATCATAGTGAGTCATTTTTCCAGCAAGATCAACATAAGGAGACATAGGTCTTTGGATATTGGAGGTAGGGTATGGTCAAAGAGCAAGCCCCATGCAGAGCCCTTGAGCACAGGGTGAGGATGTGTCCAAGGGCAGGATGTGATCCCAGACCCATGTGGAGCTCAGTGACTTCATGCAAACTGCAAAAATGGGTGCTAACTGGCAGTTTTGTCGCACATTACCCTGTTGTGGGTCACAGATTCAGGATGGACTGAAGAGGGGTTGGAACCTGTGCCCGAGGGTCGCAGTCCAGGTGAGGATTGGCCACAGGTCCTGGGCCACATACTGAGAGGAGGGAGTTTAGAAGCATTCAGTAGCAATTTGGCATGGGGTTGCAGTTCCAGTCTCCGGTTCTCTTGGATGTCTGCAGCAAAATAACAGCAAAATAGGAATCTCAGGCCAATGGAAATCTTTCCGTTTCGTCACTGTGATCCAGCAGAGCATTTCGGCTGATTAATAATGGTTGAGTCCAGCCATTGGACCCAGGTAGTTGTTCAGACCCAGGTCAGGAGCTTGCAGAGTTTAGACCAGGAGAGCAGCAATAAAACTTTGCCCTGGATCAGACCACTTGGGAACACCGAAAGCTTGCAGGTCCCTGGACTGAGCTATCTCTGAGATCCTAAGAGTAACCCAAAATTCAGTACCCCCAAGAAAGCAGCCAGCCTTGACCTTTCCTTCAGAAGTGTGCAGACCCCAGTCCTAACATCCTATTCAAAGTCATGAAGTACACTAGCTGAATGAGCAAATAGTAAAAGAATCCTACCACAAAATGGTATTATGGTGACAGTGGTGCTGAAGACACAAACCTGGAAGAAGAGGATGATTCCGAAATGTCTGCAAGTAAAGCTTCAAAGATAAACACAGCTTGGTCACAAGTTTGACTAGAATTCCTGGAAGAGATGAAGCAAAAGTTCTTTAAAAAAAAATTATCAATTAAGTGAGAGTGCTGGAAGAAAAAAAATGGAAAAGGAACAAGAACTGTGGAACAAAGAATTGGAAAAGAGAATTCACAATTTGACATGAGTTACAAAGTCCTTCTTACCAACAAACCCCCTGAAAATTAGAATAGACCAAATAGAAGCCAGTGACTATGTAAGACAAGAAGAAATATGACAAAGTCAAAATAATAGGGGAAAATATAGACCAAAATGTAAGATTATCTCATAACAGAAACAACTGACCTGGAAAACAGAACAAGGAGAAAAAAAATTTAAGGATCATTGAACTACCTGAAAGCCATGACCAAAAAAAAAGTTTTTTTAAGAAATCTTAAAAGAAAACTGCCAAGATCTCTTAGAACCGTAGGCAAAGTAGAAATAGAAAGTATCCCACTGGTGACCTCTTAGAAGAAACCCCAAAATGAAAATTCCTAGAAACATCGTAACCAAAATCTAGATCTTCCAGGTCAAATTAAAAAATATTATAAACAGCTAGGAAGAAAGATCATATGTGATTTAGCAGCTACCCTGAAAAGGAATGAAGAGCATACAATATGATGTTCCAGAAGGCAAAGGACATAGTCTTATAACCAAGAATAACTTATCCATCAAAACCAAGTATAATCCCAGAGGGGGGAAATGGATCTTTAATAAAATAGAGAATTTCCAAGTATTCCTGATGAAAAGACCAGAGATGCATAGGAACTCTGAAGTTCAAACACAAAAATCAAGAGAAACATGAAAGTTAAACATGAATGAACAATCACAAGGGACTAAACAATGATAAACTACTTAAATTCAATTATGAGGAGATGATACATGTGTTCTTTCTGATCCCTGTCATCATCAATGGTCATAGAGGCAGTCTAATTAAATAAGGGCTGGGAATTCTGTCATGTCTTCATGATCTTAAAAGAAGTATAGAAAGAGAGGGGAAGAAGAATATACTGAGTGGGGCAGGGAGGGAAAGGCTAGGGGAAATGTAATGAGGGTACACAAGTAGACATCTACAAACAAAGAGGAGGGGTAGGGGGGAGCACTTGACATCTAAATTGGTCAAAGGAGGGAAGAATACACACACATATGCACACTCACAGTACAAAAATACATTTTAGTCATCAGGGAAATGGGAGGGAGAAGGAAGGAGTGGTAATTCTAAAAGGGAGATTAGATTGAGGGAAACAGCTGTAAGTAAAACAAATTTTACATAAGGATACACAAAAATATCTTTAGCTCCTTCTGAGGTGGCAAAGAATGGGAATCTGAAAGGGTATCCATCAGTTGGAGAGTGACCAGACAAATTATTGTATATAAATGTGATGGAATATTATTGTATTATAAGAAATTATGAAGAAGATGGTTTCAGAGAAACCCAGGAAGACTTACATGAACTGATGCAGAGCTAATAAACTAGGCCAGGAAAAATAATGAAAATACAATGACAACAATATGGCAAAGATAAAACAACTTTGAAAGAATTAGGGATCCAGCATAATGACCAACCACAGCTTCAGAAGATTAATGATGAAATGTTCACTTCCTAATAGAGGTGTGTTGGGGTGGGGTATTTTGTTTGTTTAGTTGTTTCAGTCGCACTTGATTCTTCATGACCCCATATGTGGTTTTTTTTGGCAAAGATAATGGAGTGGTTTGCCATTCTCCAGCTCAGTTTTACAGATGAGGACAATAGGGTTAAGTGACTTGCCCAGAATCACACAACTAATAAGCATCCGAGGCCACTTTTGAACTCAGGATGTCTCTTCATCCTGACTCCAGGCCCAGCACTCTATCCACTGCACCACCTAGCTGCTCGTATTGGAGGGAGGGTACACACATCTCTACATACAGGCATGTGTGTATATGTATATGTGTGTATGTGTATATACATACATATGTATATATATATATATATATATACACATAAATTTTTTTAAGAGTACAAATTAGAGGAGTTGGCCTGCGGAAAGATGGAACAGACAGTTCTTCCCAGAGACAGGAGGGAAGGAGATGAATATTGTGAAGAAGATAATGGTGAAATTTTGAAATAGAGGTAGTATATACTTTTCTAAAAAAAATTAACTTTCATTAATGTTTTGATGTTCTTTTTAAAAACATCTGTCACTTTCTAGTGATGTGCCCCTCCATCTTCCCTTTTATATGTACAGTTAGGCAGAATAAAATCAAGACATAACTCATCTGACAGACATCTCATTCCATGCCTACAAGACTCATCTCTTTCTTGAAGAGTCGTGACTTGTTACTCCTTTTGAGGTCAAGATTGGAAGCTGCATTGATCAGAATTATGATGACTTTCAGTGTTGTTTTTTTTCTTTTTTCCTGTCATTGGCCTCCATGGCCTATGTGCCAGTGATATGGATAAGTCAAATGGTATGTACAGTTTAGTGGCGTCTAGTATACTTCCCATTTTTTTCAGAATGGTTGAACCAGTCTTTACTGTACCAACAGTAAATTAGAGCACCTGCTTCCACAGCCCCTCCAACACTTAACATTTTTAATCCTTTGTCGTCTTTGATAATCCGATGGGCATAAAGTAAAACCTCAGATTTGTTTTAGTTTTCATTTCACAATTCTTAGTGATTTGGAGATTCTTCCACATGGTTGTTGGTAGTTTATCTCTTTATATGCTTTAGCCACTTTATGTTGTGGGGAATGGTTCATATTCTTATATATCTGTTTCAGCTCCCTATGTGTCTTAGATGTCTGGTCTTTATCAAGGATATTTGTTTTGAATACTTACCCCAATCTATCCCAGTCAGCAGTTTCTCTTATTCTATTTGAATTGCTTTTGTTTGTGTAAAGTTTTTTAATTTGAGTAGCCAGAATTATTTGTTTTACTTCTTATAATCACCTCTACGTATGCCTTGTTTGGTTAAGAATTTTCTTCCTAACTGTCATCATTCAAGTATCTCCTTTCATTCCCTTTTTTAAGAAATTTGGGGGATAATTTCAATGTTAGCGAAATGTTTTTGGTAATACTTACATTTCAAGTCCGTTTGGAGCTTATCATGCTTCATGGTGTAAAAGACATTGATCTAAACCTAATTTCTGCTAAATGACTTTCCAGTTTTCCTGATAGTAGTTGTTGAATAGGGAAGCCTTATCCAAATAGTTTGTTTTTGGATCTATCAATCATTAGGATATTATGTGAGGAAGAATATGCTCAGAAGATCCCAAGAATACATGGAGGTAGGGATTGGGAGGCCTAAGGAGAGTGTGAAAGCTTTGTAGCAGCTGATGTTGGGAACATGAAACAGTTAATCAAAGATAAATAAAAGCTACCAAGCTTCATTGAGGCTTCTCAGCTGAGGATAGATAGCATGAATTTGCAGTAGACTAAATCACTGACTCAGAGCCAGAGAGATGCAAGTTGAGACTGTATAGGGTTGGGAATTAGCAAGGAAGATGTGGCAGAAAAATCTGAGGGCAAGTGATAGTGAGTTTTTAAAGTAGCTAAATATAAATTTTACCCTGGATAGAAAGGTAAGTAAAGCTAGAATAAAGATGGAGTAGAGGAATTGAATAGTAGACAGAGAGACTGGAGAGAAGTCAAGGGACTAGAGTGCTCAGTGAAGGTAAATAATGGATTCAGATAGGTGTGAGAGAGTAATAAGTAAAAAAGGTTTGATTTTTTTTCAACACTGTTTAAGTACCTATGACATTTACTATGTCAGGCCATAAAAATTCAAAGTAACAGATTCTGCCTTCATGAAGTTTATAGTTTATTGATTATAACCAGGGAGAATTTCAGAATTTGGTCAGTCAACAAACATTAAGTGAGTGTTGTGTGCCAGGCACTGTGCTGAATGCTGGGGATATAAAGAAAGGCAGAAATATGGTCCCTCCTCAAAGAGTTCACATTCTAACGAGTTAAATATCTGACAGTAATGTGTTTGAGTGATGGTGCCATTTAAGGTACTATTGTGCTTGTAGGTGTCTAAAATAAAATGGAGATAAAAGTTAATAAAGTTCAAGATGGAGAAATCTTGAGACGAGGGTATTAGGATTGTGAACATAGACACTGAATATCACAGAATATGATAATGAAATCAGTTGGAGAGGAAAATTGTGACCCCCCCCCAATCTAAAGTAATTGAGAAAGTGTTGAAGATAATGAGGAAAACTAGCAGATAACAACTCTTGTTGTCTTTTGATTTATTCATTCATTTGATGATATTAAAATGGCTCATAGAGTATCTTAAGGGTCACAAAGTATTTTGCATATGTTATCTAGTATCTTCATAACCCTGAGAGGAAAGTGCTATAGGCCTTATTATGAGGTACAAAAAAGGTTAGATGACTTTCCAATGGTCATGTAATATGGAATCATTAGAGTAGGAATGTGAATATAGGTCCCTCCTGACTCTATGCTAACCACTCTTTCCATTACACCATGACACCTCTCAATAATTATTAAGCCCCTGATATAGACAGAGCACTGTGGTAGATGTTAAAGAGAAAAGAAAGTTTAAATAAAACATATACCTGCCATCACAGACATCCAGACAATAGGTTGTTAACTGATATCAACAGTGGAGATTAAGAAGTTTGTAACTTGCCTCCTTTTACTCACTCCCTTTACAGTTAGGTAAGAATGATGGGAAAGTCTGAAAAAGCATCAGTGAATCTTTTACTATGTCAGTTGGTTCCAAAATCACTTGGTTATTTTTATAGCACTTTCCACTTAGAAGCAGTATATATTACTGAAAACTTGATATTTTAAAATTATTTTTGAGACTGAGTGCTTAGTCAAGTTTAAAATTTTATTAGTCAAGTTTGTTTTATTTGTATTGAAGTCTTACCATTATGTTTTTTTAATTTGTCAGTAGATCTCAAACAGTAGAAATATTCCTTTTCCATAAATTATCAGGAACTTTGTGATCTGCATTTGTACTATAATCAGCCCTGAATGTATCTACAAATTACACTGTTCTTATCTTTAAAATCTTATTAATTTTTGTTTGATGTTTTATAAATATGAATATACAAGTAATCTTTGTTAATACTGTCAATGAAACATAAGGTAAGTTTGTCTTATGAGTCTTAGAAGGTTTAAAAAGCTTTTGAACTGAGGTGAATGGAGTGCTGTATTACTCCATGTTTAAATTCACCTTTAAACTTTTTAAATCTTTCTCCACGTAAAAATGCTTATTTACAAGTTACAAGAGGTCCTTACTTTTCTAAGTCCTAACCCCTCCTGCCATTATCAAGTAGTGATAATCGGCAAATCACTCAGATGCTACCAGGGATCAAGGCTGAGGATTTGTTCTTTAGCCTTAGTGGCCTGGGGCAGAGCCAGGGATTGGAGGCAGGTCAGTGCCTGTTTTCAGCAAGTGAATAGCAAAAGCAGTGCCTTTCCCACTGCAGCAAAAATTGGTACTGGGGAGAGGAATGGTGAGAGAAAGGGAAAACGTAAGTCTGCATAGTATCATGTAAATTTAAGTGAGCCCACATGTGAAATGAGTTATTTTTATTTCACAAAATAATTTTTTTAAAAAATCAATCAGAATTTCATCATAATTTTCTTTCATCAACAAAAATTCAGATGTGATTTGTTCAAGATTCTGCTACCAAAAAAATTAAAGGTAACCCCTGGAATGATATAATGAATTTATAAAACTTTAGGAAATAAAACCTATTAACCTGTAATTTCCTTATGGAAAACTTCTACTTAAGGCTATTGTACTAGTACATTTTTGACCTCTTCACCCCAATGGTTATAATAACAATCAATTAAATTTTCCCCTCTCTCAAAGTGAAATTCCTCTGGAGCTTCAGCGACTGGTCCATGGTGGACAGGTGAATTTGGACATGGAGGATCACCAGGAGCAAGAATATATAAAACCAAGATTGCGATTCAAGGCTTTTAGCGGAGAAGGGCAAAAACTTGGAAGGTAAAACATGAGAGAAGAAAATATTTTTTACATATTTAGCATAGGGTTGGGAGGGAAAGGAATAGAAAGAGGAAAAAACAAATATCAACGGTGAGAAATTGTTCTTGAATTATGAAAGCCATTACATTAAAAACCTGAAGACTGAGACAGACAGACAGGCAGCACTAAAGTACCATTGACTCTACAGATAGGAAGGCCTGACTTTGATCAAGATTAAAACTAGTTGGATTGAGTTCTACTAGGATTTACTCCCTTGGAGTTTTCCCACGCTTTTACTCATTTTTAACTATGTCTGCCCCTTAGTCCTACTTATGCAAGCCTAATAGAATTAATTAGTTCTAAAACTAATGGATAAGTTGAATAAAGCAACCAGTTTCTACAGGCTTAAGGTGTTGAATCTCTAAAGTCAAGAGTATACAATTAAAAATAATAGCTGAGTTCTCCGTGTGCAGACTGTTGTGCTATAGTTATACCTCAATTAATGGATCTTCTAGAAATGAAAGTCTTCGTAAAAGAAATTCAGTCACGTTTTTTAAAAATTTTATTTGACAAATCATGTGGAAAAAATACTGCTGTTTTTTCTATGCTCAATGAATGTTCCTAATATGTAATACATATGCATCACTGTACCTTCATACTGAGAGTGTATTCATCTGTATATAGTTGAAAGTGAAGCAGACACAATTATGAAGACAAAATTTATTTTCTCGTCTCCAATTTTCCAGCTCCATATCCTATGATTGTTAGAATTGAGTTCCATGTAATTAAATACCAGCCAATGCATTTGTTCACCTTTTTGAGAAGTTCTGAACTGTACTAAGTAGCTAAAACCTATTATTATTCAAATTTTTATAGAAAGAATAATCAGCATAAATGTGCTTTAGTTCCTACTGTAGTGTGTCAGCCAGTTTCACTGGGCAAAGATTACATTAAGAAATCAATAATTTAATAATTGAAGAGGGTCTTAGGAACTTTTAAATTACTAACACTTTCGTCCCTTTCTCTGCCATTCTTCCATTAATTCCATGAAAGCAGAGCCATCTAGACTACATATTTTTGTTCTGTGGGTTGCCATGGCAAGAAAAAAAATCATCCCTTTGTGTTCAGGCCTCTAATGATGAACCTTTTCAGACCAGGCTTGACAGCTCCTCTGGACAGTCTGCTATGAGACCATAACCAAGATTTTCCCCATTGGCAAAATGTACTAGGAATTGTGCTTATTAGCTTGAGGATTCAAGGTCATGTACGTAATATAATGAGGCATTAGAATGAGTTAATAGATACCTACTTTAAATGTTATTAGAACATTTATACAAATAACAGAATAAGGCAAAGGTGCTTATAGCTCCCAAACTTTATCATGTAGTTGATCGTTTTTCTCTCTCTCTACTCAGACAATATTCTGATTAACAGGTTAGAAAAAGAAAGGTTTTGGCAACCATAATTAACATAAAATTCATGTTTGAAACCCTAGGATGAGAGTGAAAAGCATAGCAAACTCAAAAGTTGGAGTGTTCCTGACGGCTTCCACTGGGGGGAATAATTGAAAATCATCAGTTACTATTGTAGATGGGAGAAAAGTTGAATCATCTCTATTGCTGTGTTAGTGTTTTATTTAACTATATTTTTGCTAAAACACTGGGTTGTTTTTTTTGTTTTTTGGGGTTTTTTTTTGCAAATTCTGGTTTGGAATTCTTTTTATTTTCTGCCTTCTCCTAGTCTTACACCTGAAATAGTCAGTACACCTTCTTCCCCTGAAGAGGAGGAAAAGTCAATAGTAAATGCAGTTGTTCTTGTTGATGATTCAGTGCCAACAACAAAAATTCAAATCAGGTTAGCAGATGGAAGCCGGTTGATACAAAGATTCAACCACACACATAGGTAAGCTAATACTGTACTTTCAAATTATCAGTTACAATAAGCATATATTATGCCATCTGGTTTAAAATTATACAAAATAATAAGTGACTTTAATAGTATAGAAACATAAATGGTTTGGATATGTACTTTTATTTTTCATTTTTCACTGAATATTTTCAAAAGTGTCCTTAAATGTGAGAAGGTTTCACATGACAAGTATTTTTCTGCATCTGAATATTCATACAAAAATAAATCAAAGCAGAAAGCACAGTGTCCCACTGATTCTAAAACACAAGAGCTGGAATATATAGCAGCGTTATTGATGAGTGAATGTATAGAAATTATAAATATCTGAATTTTTCTGAAAACCATTATTTGATAATGTAACCCTTATTCATTTTGAACTTCACTATTTGGGAATTTGTGATCAACCTAAAAGAGACTGGTTTGAACATTGCTTTTTTTTTTTTTTTAAGAAAACAAATCTGCATAGTGAAAATTAGAAACAGGATTATTGGGGAATGTTTATAATTCTGTTTTCAAGTATCCTCAACCTCTTTAGAATAAACAGATCTTTTTCAACCATAACTTACTATGATGTCCTTTCTTCAGGATCGTGGATGTCCGAGAATTTATTGTACAGTCCCGCCCTGAATTTGCAACTCTTGGCTTTGTTCTTGTTACATCGTTTCCAAACAAAGAGCTAACTGATGAAAGCCTGACACTTCAAGAAGCAGATATACTTAACACTGTGATTCTTCAACAACTAAAGTAATCTTGCTCCTATCTCTGCAGTAGCATGTGGGATAAATAATGTGCCAAATTTTAAAAAGGAAAAAAAAGTACTTCAGAAAAAATAGGAATCACCACAACTATTTTTTTCCTAGATCAATCTTGGTTTTATTGTTCTGTCTTCCAGCTCCAGTGTACCTAAATCCATTTTATGAATGGACTTTTTCTATTCTGTGTTGGTCCAAATATAGGCCACACTCTCCCTCCAAATATGGCTTGTATAAAAACCTGAGTGTAGTTGGTAATTTTTCCCCTAACATTCAGCTATAGATCTCTTTGAAAGGAAAAAAAGGAGGGATACAGCTTGTATCCAGGAGTAGCCAATATTTGGTCCAATACAGTAATTGTTCATTTGGATTTTTAGACTTTTTTATAACTGAACCTCCTTATGTTTATAAATTCCATAATTCTCTACTAAAAATGAATTACTTCCACAGTGACATGACAGTTTTTTTTAAAATATGCTTAACCCTTACAAAATAAAACCACCTTTTTGAATATATACCTTATATTTGGTAAGATTTACACTAAAGTATTTTGATGTTATGTTGACAAACTGCCATTCAAAAGTTTCTTGATCAGCTTAACTGAAATTTTTCTTTCACTATAATTTATATTGAAAATATAACTATATTCTGATTTAGAAGCAGATTGATTATGCAAAAAGTCATTTTTCAACACACTAAGTTTTTACATATGCATTGCCATCAATTGCATTGAGTATTTTTGTGATACCAAATAATCTAGTTTGACCTTCAAGCATATATAATTTTTCTCCATTCTAATCATACTACTGTGTCTGACACCAAACAAAAACACATAAATGCCAGCAGTACTAGAGGTAATGATGTAAGCAGACGCTGTCAACTGGTAAAACTCTGTGCTGTTTGCTAGTCATCTACAGTCTTGTTCAACCTGGGGCACACTACCTCCTGTCCCTTCCTACTCCCTGGCAGAATTGCCAGAGCAAGAGATAACTCCTGTAGCCTCTTTGAAATGTACTATTATAATGGTCCTTTTTAGGCATTTCTAGCCTGAAAAACTATCCACATAGATATTTGAAATAGTTACTAGAACCATGATACAGGAGAGATAAGGGATGATATGAATGGCAGCATTTGAAGTGTTGGGATAATGCTTTTTTATTTCTTTCAAAGTCACCATTTTTGCTTACATAGCTTTCCCCAGCACGTTCTATAACAAGGGCACTTAAGAATGTCTGTCTGTGCTTTGTCACTGCCATTTTACTAAATTTATAGCACTGGGGTAAGTGAACTTTACAAAGCTATTATGAAAACAGTTCACTTTTTTTCTCCCCTTGGACATAGACGGAGCCTATGCAAGCTCTGCAAGCAGTTATAATAATGAGGCTGCTAACCTTTCCCTTTGAGAGAATTTTCCCCCCAAACCCCAAGTTATACTCAGAATAGAGGAGATACTTGCCTCTTGCCAGTAGTTTGAAACAGCCTTGTGGTGATAAGCAAATTAAAATTGTGAAGAAATTTAACCCAAACCTTATTGTATTCTTTGAAATTTCGTTTTTGTGGGTTTCCTTCTACATTTGATGAGAGTGGCCATAGCTGCATGTATAAAATTGGCTGTCATGTTTATGCATAACTTTCTTCCAAAATACTTGGACCCATGTAAGAAAATTAAACCCTCAGAAGAGATAACATTAGTTTAACAAATACTTCATAATATTTTACTTTGTTGAATGCTGTTTTCCTGAAAGACCTTTTACTTATTAAGTTAATATAATTTATTTTAAATTTTGACCTCAAAAAGTAGTTTTGCATGATTGTGTAAACAATGTTTTTCAATTTATGCTAATCATTAAAGAAATTTGTACTTGATAAATTCACTGGTTTCTGTTATTCAAAATTTCTTTGATCTGTATTTTTATTAGAGTGGAGTCAGAGCAAGTCATTATATGTGTATATGCAGGTATATGTCTTTAATCAGCTTTTAAAAATATGTGATGACCATCTTCAACAAAAACCCTACTTTGATGCCTCATTAGGATAGATCTAGGGTGGGCAAAACACAGTTAGAGTCTATCAAACTGGAAAGAATTTGAGCATGGTCCCAGCCTCAGACTCAGCCTATTGTCCAGTACTAAAGTCCTAGCCAAAAATCACATAGGCTGATTACCTGAATTATTTAGCTGCAGCAGCTGATTAAACCAACAAAAAAACATAGATAATGTCCTTCTGTCCTTTGTAGTCCTATTCTGTTTCTGTAGTGCTGGTAGCAAAGTGGTGGGAAAGGGTGTGTCCTAAGAATAAAACAATCTATATCTATCAGCAATATAGAAACATTAGTTTAGCTGTTGATGTTCCAAATGTGAAATCTTCATTAAGTTTACAAGCTTTAGAATAGCTTCGTGAAATTGTACACTATTGGAGGGGGTGAGGGTGTCCTGATTGGTGAGACTTCACTATATCAGGCAGGCCCAGATCCAGCCATACTTTTTTACTCCAGCCATTTTCCAGCCTTCTACCCTGTATCTATACATAGCTTTCCCTTGCTTTCCCTTGCTCTAGGAACTGTAATTGAATGAACACTACCATTGATTCTGGAAAGTCATTATCAGATGCCTTTTTGTGCCACAGACCAATCCAGTGACCTTACAGGCCAGTACTCTTTCCTGTCCACCACTTCATTGTGTGTGTGTTGTTTTCCCCATTAGAATGTAGGTTCCTTGAGGGCAGGGACTGTCTTGCTCTTGTATCTGTCTCTCCAGTAATCAGCACAATGCCTAGCAGATATTTGTAAATATTTAATATTTGCCTTAAATATTTAGTAAATGCTTTTTAAATTCATTCATTCATCACTTTAATAAGATGACATTTTTTAAAATTGCGACTGAATGGAAGGGGAGCCTCACAAGTTTCCTTAGGAGAGAAAAGTAAAAGTCAGACAAGTTCATTTCATTGAACATCTAAATGAAACAGCATTTCATGGGCCCTTTGGTCATATTGCCTTTGCAGTCAGTGCTCGTGATGAGCATGCATAAAAAAAAGACCACAATGAAGATGATTCAAGCCAACGTATTACCATTTGTTGCAGAAGATGAAGTAAAAAAAAAACTGAAAGGCATTGTGGTATGTAGAAATTTAGCGGTCCTGAGTTTGAACTCTGGCTCCATCGCTTCACAACTGTGAAGTCACTTCACTCCTTTAGACTTCAGTTCCTCATCTGTAAAATGAGGAAGCTGGAATTGATAGACTCCAAGGTTCCCTCGAAGGCCCAAAAGCTCGGTCCTCCAGACAGAGTCAGATATAGGTCCTGCTCCCTTGCTGAGTTCAGTTTGGAACTAGGAAAGGGAATGGATAGATAAATGCATCTATACACTTATGTATGTATACATGTATGTATATTATACATATATATATATGTGAGTGTGTATTTGACAGTATGATTGTAGTTTGAGATACTTGTAAAAGGCCAGAGGCTTTGAGATTGCTCAGAAGCCTGATGGCTGCTCTCACCCAGACTGTTGCTATAGTGTTCTAATAGGTCTCTACTCTCTCCATCCTCCACTCAACTACCAAAGTGTTATTCTTAAAATGTAGGTCTGTGTTAACCCATTAATAAATTCCAGCTGTTCTCTGATAACTCCAGAATCAAATATAAAATCCTATGTCATTTTTTAAAATTCTATTTTATTTTCAGTTCCAAATTCCTCTTCTTTTCCATATTCCATTGAAAAGGCAAGAAAAACAAAACCCTATACAAATATGACATACAAATCACATTTCAACATTAGTCATGCATAAAAACAAACCAAAAAAATGCAAGAAAACTACTAATTTGCTGATAAGGGTATCCAGGCTAGTTCTCAACCCACCCAAGTACCAGTCTGAGTATTCACCAGGGTCTTACAATGCCCAATTGTTTTCACCTTATTTTTTATTTAATTTTAGTTTTCAACATTCACTTTTACAAGGTGTTGAATTCCAAATTTTCCCCACTTTCCCTTCCCCAAGGCAGCATGTAATCTAATATAGGCTATGCATGTACAGTCATATTAAACACGTTTCCACAATAGTTATGTTACAATGCCTAATTTGATCCCATATTGGTCATCCTTCCATTCGTGGTAGACTGTTAGAAATCTCACTTCTGACACCAAAATTGTTTGTTGAGAGCAAACCCCAAACCTAAAAAACTTTTTAGAAAGAATTTTATTAAATTGGTTGAGCACAGGAAAGAGCCAGAAAAAAAAAAAAAAAAAAAAAAAAGGTGTGACTCCCTCTGGAGTCTCTACAAGTTTCACATATAATTCAAACAAGGGCATTAAGGACACATAGCTAGTTGGCTCATGTGTAGGAAGTTAGATATTTTCCAGAAAAGGACAGTTTCCAGGTAAGGTTGCTTGAAATGTGTATCAAAAGGTAAATCTAAACATTCAGTAAAATTTGGGCAAAGTAAAAATACAAGCTTTTTGGTTGGACCCAAGACCTGGGTAGGCTAACTGAAAACAAGTGTTTTGGGTTGATCCAAAAAACAGCACCCTCCTTTGCTGAAACATCTTTGAGGTCAGCATGTCCAGACTAGACGATTTTTAGCCACATAAAGCTAGTTTCATGGGCTGCTAGATGGTACAGTGAATAGAATGCCAGCCCTGGAGTCAGGGGAACCTCAGTTCAAATGTGGCCTCAGACACTTACTAGCTGTGTGACCCTGAGCAAGTCACTTAATTCTGTTTGCCTCAGTTCATCTTTTGGACAATGAGCTGGAGAAGGAAATGGCAAACCTCTCTAGTATCTGCCAAGAAAACCTTTCTAAATTGGGTCATGAAGAGTCAGACACAACTGAAACTACTGAACAACAAAGCTAAGTTCAAACAATAAATAATAAGGTATTTTCCTTACACATGGTACTGAATAAATTAATTTAAGTAGTATTGTCATTTTATTACATTGGCTCGGCTTATTCATGAGCAATTAATATTTCTCCAATTATTTAGTTGTGTGGAATGTTTTGTAATTGTGTTCATATAATTCATCTGTGTATATATTGACAGGCAGACTCTCAAATACTTTATACTGTCTAATTATTTTAAATGGAATTTCTACTTCTTCCTACTGGGTTTTGTTGGTAATATTGTTTATTGGTGTATTTATTTTATATTCTGTAACTTTGCAGAAATTATTGTTTCAATTAGTTTTTTAATGAACTCTCTAGGGTTCTCCCAGTAAAGCACCGTATTATCTGTAAAAAGTGATAGTTTTTTCCCCTCATTGTCTATGTTTATTCTTTTAATTTCATTTTCATGTCTTATAACTATAGCTAGCATTTCTAATACAATATTGAATAGTTGTGGTGATAATAGACATCCTTGCTTCATCTCTAATCTTACAGGAAAGGCTTCTAGTTTATCCATATTATAGATAATGCTTACAGTTGGTTTTTAGATAGATACAACTTAGCATTTTTAGGAAATCTTCATTTATTCCCATGCTTTCTAAAAGATTACTTTATAGAGAACTCACACAAAGAAGGCGCTCACATGGTGATCAGAAGAAGTGATAACAAGGGCACTTTTCAAAGTCTCTCTGAAAAATTGATTGTGTGACATTGGGAGACACTGGCAAAGGACCACCCAGTATGCCAAGTCCACATGAAAGAAGGGGCTGTGATCTATGAGCAAAGTAGAACTGCAGCAGCTCAAAAGAAGCATGAGATGTACAAATTTAGAGAAACCAGTCCAAATGTTCACATGAGCTATTTGTGCCTGACCTGTGGTAGAGCATTCCAAGTTCATATTGGTCAGACACACTGTAACTTGACTCTAATATAGTGATGTCATTTTGGCCCTCTTTGAGAGCAAAGAACAACAACCAACCAACCAACCAGTAAGAATGAGTGTTATATTTTGTCAAAAATATATTTCTATATCTATTACATTTCTATATTAAAATAATCATATGACTTGGGTTTTTTTTTGGGGGGGGGTTGTCAGTATTGTCAATTAAAGTTTCCTAATATTGAACCAGCTATGCATTCCTAGTGCAAATCCAACCTGGTCATGATGTTAGATCTTTGTTATTTTTCTCTATAATCCCCTTTATAGTATTTTATTTAAAAGTTTTGCAGTGATATTCATTAGAGAAATTGGTCTATAGCTTTCTTTTTCTGTTTTGATTATCCCCGGATTAGGTATCGGGACCGTATCTGCGTCAAGGAAGGAATTTGATAGAACTTCTTTACCAATTTTTTTTTAAATGGTTTATATGTTATTGGAATTAATTCTTTAAATGTTTGGTAGAATTTGCTTGTATATCCAACTGGTACTGAGGTTGGTTTTTTTTAGGGAGTTCATTTATGGATCGTTCAATTTCTTTTTTTCTGAAGTAGGGTTATTTAAGTATTTTATTTCTACTTTTGTTAATATGGGCAATTTATATTTTTGTAAATATTTATCCATTTCATTAAAATTGACAATTTCTTGGCTTATAGTTAGGCAAAATTGTGCCTAACAATTGCTTTTGTTTCTTATTCATTGGTGTTAATTCACCTTTTTCATTTTTGGATACTGATAATTTGGTTTTCTTTTTTCCTTTTTTAAAATCAAATTAGCCAATCAAAAACCAGCTTCTGGTTATTAGTTCATTAGTTTTTTACTTTCAGTTTTGTTAATCTCCCCCTTTGATTTTCAGGATTTATATTTTGGTGTTTAATTAGGGTTTTTAAATTTGTTTTTCTGGGGTTTTTTTGGTTGTATACCCAATTCTTTTATCTGCTTTCTATCTTTTAATGACATAAGTACTTAGAAATACAAATTTTCTTGTAAATTCTGCTTTGACTACATCCCACAAATTATGGTATATTGTCTCATTGCTTTCATTTATCTTTAATGAAATTACTGTTTCTGTGATTTGGTTTTTGGCCCACTTTTTTAAGTTATTTACTTCCCAATTATTTTGTAATCTATGCTTCAAAGACACTTTATTGAATGTAATTTTTATTGCATTATGGTCAGAAAAATTGCATTCATTTAATATTTCTGATTTCTACATTTGTGAGATTTTTATGCCATAATACATTTTTTGTGAAGGTGCCACACCACTGAGAAATACATGTATTCCTTTCTTTTCCCATTCAGTATTCTCCAGATGTCTATCATATCTATTCAGATCATATTCCATTCATCCCTATACTACTTTTCATTTATTTTATGGTTAGTTACCAAGGTCTGAGAGGGATTAATTGAGGTTCTCTGCATTATAGTATCACTATTTCTCTCTAACTCATTTAACTTTTTTTCTAATAATTTAGATGCTATGTTATTTGATGTTTATGTGTTCAGTATTGATATCAACTCATTGCCTATGGTACCTTTCAGCAAAGTGTAGTTTCCCTATTTATCTCCTTTAACTAAGTTAATTTTTGCCTTTACTTTGTTTTAGATCATAACTACTACCCCTGCCTTTTTTGCTTTGGAAGCATAAAAGATTCTGCACCCATCTCTTTTAATTCTGAATGTACTGTATTTCACCACATAATCATCACAGATTTTATGCCAAACTTTTTGTAAAAAAGTGGGGAGCAAGGGGCAGTGGATAGAGCACCAGCCCTGAAGTCAGGAAGACCTGAGTTCAAATCCAGCCTCAGACCAGACACTTGACACGTATTAGCTGTGTGACCTTGGGCAAGTCACTTAACCCCGATTGCCTCATCAAAAAAAAAAACAAAAACAAAAAAGTGGGGTGCAACCATTATGTGAAGCTTTTTTTAAAAAAAAATAGTGCTGGTATTACTTAAAAATCATTTATTACTAAACTATCTTTGGTGCAATATTAGGATGCAGGGTATACTCATGAATATATGGTAATATACTTATATCTTGTGACTTACTCATGGCAGCTTCGCCTGCATGCCCACTCCCCTTGCGCCTATGGCTTTTAATTGGGTGGAGTGACAATACCATTAATACGATAGCACTCTTAAAAAAACCACACAAGTTGGCTTTTGGAAATATATTGACAGTGCACTTGCACTGAGAATTCTAGCCTCGCGCCTCACAATGTGCAAGAGATAAAAGCGTATCGGTATGCACTGGTGAAGACATTGCTGCTGTTTGCCTTTTAAGCAGTGTGACAAACAGAATTATACCATGCAATGATTACACAATGAAAGGTTATAAACCAATTTTTGGACTCAAAACAAAACAGGGTGTAACAATTATATGGTGTAATACGGTATATTTCTGTTTCAAGTACATGTCTTATAAACAATACATTGTTGTATTCTGGTTTCTTATCCATTCTGTTAGCTTCCATCTTCATCCCATTCACAGTTGCAATTGCTATTTCCTTTCAACACTTTTTTTGCATTGTCCCCCTTTTAAGAGTCTGTTGTTTCTGATCATTGCCTCCCTTAATCTATCTTTCCTCTTATTCCTCCCTCTTTTTCATAATCCCTTTCTCTTCTACTTCCATCTTGGATAATATGAATTTCTGTACCCAACTGTGCATGTATGTGTATTCTTCCCCTCTTTGAACTAGTTCAGATGAGAGTGAGGTTCAAATGTTGCTTGTTCCCTACCACCCCTGCCTCCTCCATTGTATAAACTCTTCCTTGAATGTCCAACTTATGGGAAATACTTTTCCCCGTTCTTCCTCTCCCTTCCCCCTTCTCCCAGTGAATTTCTCTTCCCCACCATTCATCTTTTGAGATCATCCAAACATAATGGAATCACATCCAGGCCCTCTGTCAAATTAAACTCCTTGTAAAACTCCTGGTGATGATAAAGTTCTGAGGGGTTACATTATCATCTCCCCATATAAGAATATAAAGTTTAACTTTCTTTAATCCATAATGGTTTCTCACTCATGTTTACTTTTTATGCTTTTCTTGAGTTCTGTGTTGAATGGCAAAGTTTCTTTTCATCTCTGGTCTTTTCATCAGAAATGCTTGAAAGTCCTCCATTTTATTAAATATCTATTTTTTTACCCTGTAGGATTACACTCAGTTTTGCTGGGTGGGTTATTCTTGATTGTAATCCTCATTCCTTTGTCTTCTGGAACATCATGTTTTAAGTCCCTTATTCCTTCAGTCGTGGCTGCCAAATCTTGTGTAATTCTGACTGTGGTAATATAATGCTAATCCAATTATTCTTAAATTGAAATATTTCATAGTTTATTTTTTCAGTCTTTTGACTTTTTTTTCATTATTTCTTCATGCCTCATAGGGTCATTAACTTCTATTTGACCCAATTCTAATATGTAAGAAGTTATTTTAGTAATATTTTGTACTTCTTTTACCAAGCTATTAATTCTCTTCATAATTTTCTTACATAGCCCTTATTCCTTTTCCCATTTTTTCTTCAACCACTCTTATTTTGTTTTCAAAATCTTTTTTTGATCTTTTAAAAAAAATTCTTTAACATTTTTTGGAATTCTTGTTAAGCATGTGTCCACTCTGTATTTTTCTTTACTTGTAGATGTTTTCAAGTCTTCTTTGTTTCTGTCTTGAGCTTTTTATGGTTGAGTTCTTTTTTGTTTGGTCATTCTTCAAGCCTACTTTTTGACTTTGAACCTTATGCAACTTAACCAAGTTGCTGCTCTGCTCCTGGACTCGGCCACATAGCTACATTTCCAAAACTTGTTCTCAATACCCAGCTAGTCCCCACACTCACTGAAGACCATTTCTCTCTGTCTTGAATCTGTGACCCCAAACTGAGTCATGAGCAGCAGAGCTGTCAGATGGCACCTGTTTCTGCTCCCAGGATGGTTCAAGAGTCCTCTGAAATCTCTTTCTTCCCTAGTGCCCTGGTGCTCTGTCTTAGATCACTTTCAGTCACTGAATATTGTAATGCTTCCCAATCCCCACCCCTTACCCCCACTCCCTATCCAGTGTCTCTATCTTCCTAAACAGCCCTGAGGTGAAAAAATGACTCACTGTGATTTTTTCTTCGCTTTCCTGCTCAAAAATTTGGTCTGGTATATTTTCTAGGTTATTGTGAAAGTGTATTGAATGAGCTAGGCAGAATTGCTTCCTCTTGCTCCACCATCTTGAATCCACCTCCTTTTGTATGGCATTTAAAATCCTTCCCAACCTGGACCCTTCCTACCTTTCTAATCTTCTTACATTACTTCTTTCAATATACACTGGATCATAATCCAAGTACACTGATCTACTTACTATTCCTCACCCAGGACACTGCATCTCCCAGCTCCATGCTTTTTCACTAGCTGTTCCCCATGCCTGGAATGTTCTTTACTCTCATCTTTACTCTCATCTCTTGGCTATCCATGCAAGATTCAGTTCAAACATTACCTTCAAAAAGAAGCTTTTCTTGGTTCCCCCCAACCCCCTACCCTGAGGACCTCCCCTATACTTGTGCTTCCCCTCTGTTTACCTTCCATTTATATTGTATATTTCTTCTGTGTACATAGTTATTTCTATCCCCCGTAGAATGTGAACTGTAATGGAGGTCACCATGTTTTTGTTCTTCACACCAGCAGTTAGCTCAGAATCTGGCCCATAGAAATTGCTTAATAGATGCTTGTTGTCTGACAAACTGAACCTTATACCTCTGGCCCATAAGCTAAAGAATGTGATAGAGCCTATTCTTCCTCTTATGGGAAACAGCACCTCAATCGAAGACTCCCACCAAAGCTAAAAGTAAAAGAAATTTCACAAATATATACCCAGTGGATTCCCCCAATTATAAGACTAACAGAGCACTAACCATCAAAAACCATTAGACCATTGAAGCATTGTCAAGAAGGGATTGTATACCATCCAAGCCCAGCAGAAATTGGGAGAAGCACAATGTCATCCCCAGAATGCATCAGCAATCTTTAGGTGTTAGAAACATTGTTTAATCCTCCACATGTCTACCTTGGCTACTCATGCTCATTATGTTGGTGCCCCCTCCATGTATGCACCATGACCTCAAGTGCTCCTTACAAGTTTGCCCTGCATAATTTCCTTAAGTGTATCCATTCTTCTTACTAATAGTATGAATACGTGTGGGGGAATGTGCTCTAGGTTTATGGAGAAATATTCTGTTGTTACATTAAAACAAAAAGTGCTATTTCATTAAATGCATTTAATTTGAACTGTATTCTCTGGCTAACTGGTAAGAGTAAGCACTTGTAGGAGCATTTGTAGGAGCAAATCAATTTTACGTGAATGTGAGCCCAAAGAATCCCTTAAACTTGAGATAACTTTTCTGGGGATCCCATGTGACAGGGAGGGATTGTCCCAGCTGCTCTACTGGTAATACTTATAATTTCCTCTTTCAAATGTTATACCATATGAAATCACTGATGCTTTATTAGTACTTTAAGATTTACAAAGTATTTTCTGAGATCTCAAATCAATATGAGGTTAATAAAGTTTAATGCTAATAAACTATGCTAAAGTACAGACAATAACTTAAAAATAAACAAAGTGTTGTAGAAAATCAAATGACACCGCAGCTGCAATCATGTGTGACTCACAACCTAGAAGACCAGCCAGCTTGAAGTGAATGTTGGCTTTGTCAACAGGTCCCTTTGGCTGATACCGTGAAGAGCTTGCCACTTGTCATGATTTGTTTGTCATTCTCTTTTTAAATTGACTTCATTGCTTCATCTTCCACGCAAGCCGTAAAGATAGAGATAACCTGGAATTAAAAATTTCCAAAGAGCATTAATTAATGGACAAGAGCAATGCATGTTAGTTTCATGTTTTTACCTGAAAAAAATTATGGAGCTGCATGAATATTGGTATTCCTACCTAATTATTATTGTCGATCATATAAGTTAAATAAATATTTTCATTGTTTTTTCAAAATACTATGTCTTAAAATGTGACATTTTGTCATTTAAAAACAATTTCAAGATCAAGAGGTAGGCAAGGACTCAAAGATTTGTGCTAGTCAAGAATTGTTTCAAATCGTATTCAGAACACGTAGTTTCTTTCAGGAAAACCTGGTATTAAGAAATAACTATCTCTGAATTTGGAAGCTTGCCACAAAATTCAGTGGGTTTGACTTATTTCAAAGCTTTTTTCTCATAAAAATTTCATGAAAGCTTCCCACCAAGAGTACCCACACAGGAATTTACAAGAAGAAATAAAATTCCTTAATGAAATTTTCCTAAATGAAGCAGCATATTGTATGGGGAAGCTAGGTGGCACAGTGGATAGAGCTGCAGGCCTGGAGTCAGGAAAACCTTAGTTCAAATCCTGCCTCAGACTTACTAGCTGTGTAACCCTGGACAAGTCACTTAACCCTGTTTGCCTCAGTTTCCTTATCTGTAAAATGAACTGGAGTAGGAAATGGCAAACCACTCCTTTATCTTTGCCAAGAAAACCCTAAATGGGGTCACAAAGAGCTGGACACTACTGAAATGACTGAACAACAATTGTATGAAGTGTATAAATTTTGATTGCTGGTACTTATATGTTCTGTATTTCCCAAAGAATCAGGTATTAATCAGCCATATCAGATCCTAGAAATTCTGATCAGTGAGCTTGGCCCAACAGCTAAAGACCTATTCTACATGAAAAATGATGTTAACCGTAAATGATGTCACTGATGCGAATGGAATTTGTAAAACCATGTTCTGTCCAGTACACCTCCATCCAATCCTTTGGGTTATTTAATTAATGGAATAAAATCAGATGGAAATTATTGGACACTCCTGGATTGTATTATTATATCTCTCCTGAACCAGAATTTTCTTATATTAGTTTTGAAACTACTCTAAGTCAGACCTCTCACAATAACCTGATCAGGAAAGTAGTGGAAGTTTTTAAGCTTGGAAAATTTGTGACTACAGTCTTTATTAAATCAGAGTTCTGAATGTCATATATTATTTTCATTAGCTTAAAAGACTAAAGGGTTTAAATGTCTTGATAGCCAGATTACTCAGTTCAATGATTACAATTTCATCCTTACCAGTTTTACTAAGAATCAATAAATAGCAACAGCAGAGTTGATTAAGGAAAATGCAAAAAATAGGGGTAGCTAGGTGGCGCAGTGGATAGAGCACTGGCCCTGGAGTCAGAAGGACCTAAGTTCAAATCCTGCCTCAAACACATGATACTCACTAGCTGTGTGACCCTAGGCAAGTCACTTAACCTCAATTGCCTCACTACAAGAAAAAAAAAAGAAAAATGCAAAAAGCAAACACAAATAGAAGGCCACTTTCTAGTCACAGGGGGCCATGCTTTCCATACCCACCACCCTGTAGTTGGGGAAAGCCCCAGGTATAATCATAATAGACTTATTTTGAATTGTATGCAAACAAATACAAAACAAGCTACATACAAGATGAATAGGAAATAATTGAAGGAAGGCCTTGGAATTAAGAGGGGGTAGGGGAGGCTTTCTGTAGAAGATGGGATTTTAGTTGGGATTTAAAAGAAGCCAGTAAAGTTGGAGTGTAGAAGGGAGGGCATTCCAGAAAATGCCTGGAGCCCAGAGGTGGAGCGTCTTGTTTGTAGAGCAGCCAGGAATTCCTACTTAAAAATTCCTTTTCACTTGAGGAGTTACAAATTTTATCTTCTTAAGAAAATTAATGATAACTACATCTGATGGTTTTGCTTATTACAGATTTTAAGTATTGGAACATTACTTTTGCTCCCTTTAGTTCTTTAAGCTCAAAGATTCCCCCTCCCCCTTTATAAAATGAGCAATATACTGTTATAGGGAGTTGACACTAGCTTTTCACCTTTGAGAGGAAAAACCCTTAGTTCAGATCTTAATTAGTGTCATGATGGGTTTAATGGTCTCTTTTTTGTGTGTGATTTGCAAGGTTGGTGGTAGGCAGGGTGGAGTTGGAGGCACCAATGTTTACTCCAATATATTTTGCTTAATAGTAGAGTGCATTGGCAGAGTTATTTGAAGGTTCTAACAATGTCATTTCCATACTCCACAGTTAGAAGCACACTAAAAGTATAGCCACAGATTTCAAATTCTTACTAAAGTGGATTTTTATGAACAAAATTTTTAGGGAGATTTAATGTAAAGAATATGGAACTTCTCAGACTAGATAAGCTGGTCAGCTTGGATTATTTATCATAACTTTTTCCTTAGCAGTCCTAATTGTGATTAATAGACTAGTAACATAATTGTATTGTTCCAAGCAGAAACAATACCTTTTTCTCTTATGACTAAAAATCTTGTAATATTGTGATACATGTAATTATTATGCTGTATCATCTTCTATTCCTCTTAATTAATATGGTAATTCCTTTAACCATGATTTGATGGCATCAAGTGAATGTTTGCACAAAGTGAGAACTATCTAAGTTATTAAGACAGACAGTGAAGTAAAATGCTATTCGCAAAACAAGACATAGTCATAAAAGATCATTTAATGGATGACTAGAAGATGCAGGCTTTCAAGAGTCAACATTTTCAGGGATTTAGGCAGCTGTGGGATCCAGCAAAATTAACTTAAATTTTATATTTCCTTCTGGTCTTTAAAATATTGTTTTGACTCTTTCTGGATTGATGTAGTGGCATTTTATTTCTTGCATATTTATAAATGAACCTCTGTTTTTTAATGTTTATAAACTTAAAAATCTGCTGAGTTGGTAATGGAGTAGTTGGAACACAGTTTTACCCTTTATTTTAGGCATATTGTTGACTGAAGGTTTTGTTAAAGAAGCATTCCACCAACATGGTCAATTTGATTCTGAAATCCACAAGTAATGTGGCATCTGATACTTTTTGGTGCTTTATATTTTTGAGAACCAAAGATTTTAATCTTAAGCAACATCTGAAGAGATTTAATGATGACATTTGTTGGCTCAAGGTCTGATTTTTAAAAGTATACTAAAGATCACTTTCTAACTAGCTGAAAAATGCAAAAATTTATATAAATCTGATAACAAAGTCCACTGGCAGAAAAGTAAATGCTATTGAACTGATATTAATCTAGAATTTATCTTGATATTATTGATATAGAGTTTATTTATAATCTAGATATTAATCTAGAATTAATTTAGAATTGAGTATAATAAGAAGAGGGGAAGTTTTCGTGTCATAATTTCTCTCTTCATGTTGAACTTTAATGAGGTAAAATGTATTTTAAAAATTTGTACAATAAAACTTGATGCTTCAATAAAAATTTTCTAATTAATTAAAAAAATAACTCAATAGTGCAAGGTCAGATATAGATATCTGAGGCATTCCAGTGGAGACCTGCCATGTTGACATAGAAATGTTAAAAAACTACTCTTTGAGTCTTACCCTAACAAGCAGTTTCTCATTATTAGTGAAAATCAGATACATAGTAGAATTTCCTCTAGTTAGTTTTTCTGCATTTTGAAGGATGAAATTATCATTAAAGCAAGAACCTATTAACTTCTCTCCTTTTAGCAAAGAAAGAGCTCCAGTCCATGTCTGAATAATTGAAATTTCTCATTTCTTCTATCTGATGTCTCTATTCTAGGCTCATGATGTCTTTCCCAATCTTCTAATCTATTATCTCTTTCTGTCCTCATGCTCTGTAATATACTGTGATTACAAAATTACATGTTTCTTTCACATTGATCTTCACCATGCTTCCCTCCCTCTGGTTCCTGGATTTAATACTTAATAGCTGGGATTTATAAAATTCTTTAAGGTTTGCAAAGTGCTTTATGATTATTATCTCATTTTACCTTCACAACAACCTTGGGAGGTAAAGTTATTCTTATTCACATTTTATATGAAGAAACTGAGGCAGACAGGTTAAATGACTTGCCAGGATCAAACAGCTCAGAGGTACGTAAGGCTGGATTTAACTTAGGTCATCCTGATACCAAGTTCAGCACTCTACCCACTGAACCACCTAGCTGCCTAGATTTTCTCACATGAGTATATGTTCCTAAAATACAATACTACTTTTACCTACTCTGTTATACTTATCCAGAACCACTTCTTGAATCTGGACTGTGCTAGGTGTTGGAGATCCAAAGACAAAAAATAAGTCTCTGCCCTCAAGAAATTTACATTCTAGTGAGAAAGACAATATGGATACAGATAAGTAAATAGAAGGTAATTTGAGGAAGAAGAAAGTATTAATGATTATAGTAAAAAGGGAAAGATTTATAGAGGAGGTAGCACCTGAAATAAGACTTAAAAAAAAGAAAAGAATTCTCAGAACCAGCCAGAAGGGAGCTTGTTCCAGGCTTGGGCCAGCTCATGCAAATGCCCAGAAGTGAGAGAGATGGAATGTCAAGTTCAGGAAATAGCTAGTAGTCCAGCTTGGCTGAAACAGAGAGTATACAGGGGAGTCATGTAAAATAAGCCTGCAAGGGTGGCCATAACCAGATTGTTCAAGACCTTGAATGGACAGGTTAAAGAGTTTGTACCTTGAGGTTAAGAGGAAATCACTGAAGGTTGTTGAGCAAAAGTGAATGGTCACCCCTGCCTGGACCTTAGGGAAATATTTTGAAAGCTATGTGGTAAATGGGTTGGAGAGGAGAGAGACCATTCATTTAGAAGGCTATTACAGAGCTCAGTCTCCTCTTTCCTTAGGCAGCTCTGCTTGGTTTCAATTCCAGATACTTGATAGTTTCTTCCCCAACTCCTTTCCAGCTTGCTTTTGTATAATGTCTTCCCTCATTAGACTGAAGCTTCCTGAGGGCAGGGACTGTCTTTCTTTTTCTTATTTGCATCCCTAGTGCTTAGCACATTGCCTAGCATATTAAAAGTTTATTGAATTTAATTTTTTTAAAAGGCTATCACAAATGATCCAACCATTTTGGAGAGCAACTTGGAACTATGCCCAAAGGGCTATAAAAATGTGCATACCCTTTGACCCAGCAATAGCATTTCTAGAGCTATATCCCAAAGAGATCATACAAATGGGAAAAGGACCCACATGTACAAAAATATTCATAACAGCTCTTTTTGTGGTGGCAAAGAATTGGAAATTGAAAGGATGCCCATCAAATGGGGAATGGCTGAGCAAGTTGTGGTATATGAATGTGATGGAATACTATTGTGCTATAAGAAATGATGAACAGGCTGACTTCAGAAAAAACCTGGAAAGACTTCTATGGTCTGATGTTGAGTGAAGTGAGCAGAACCAAGAGAACGTTGTACACAATAACAGCCACGCTGTGTGATGACTAATATTGATAAACTTAGAAGGCTATAAGACATCTCCAGAGGTCTTGTGATGGAAAATGCTATCCACATCCAAAGAAAGAACTATGGAAATTGAATTGCTATTTTTTTTCTTCTCTTCTGTTGAGTTTTGTTTCCTCTTTCTGATGGTTCCTCCTATTGGTTTTAATTTTTACTTACAACCTCACTAATGTGAAAATATGTTTAATAGGAATGTAAATGTATAGCCTAGATCAGATTGTGCACCGTCTTGGGGAGGGTGCTGGGGAGGAAGGGGGAGAAAAATTTTAAGCTCAAAAGCATATGGAAGTGATTATTGATAAATCAAAAGAAATTAATAAAAAAAAGAAAAAAAAGAAAACACACCCACACACAATCATTGATATACTCTGCTGTAAATAGGAGAAAAATAAAGGCAGTGAATAAAGTTCTAAAATAAAAAATAAAATGAAATAAGAGGCTATCACAATAGTCCAGTTGAAAGGGGATGAGGTAAAAACTGTTTCAAGAATAGTGATGAGATGATAGAGCAACAGCCCTAGAGTCAGGAGGACCTAAGTTTAAATCCAGCTTCAGACACCAGCCATGTGACCCCGGGCAAGTCACTTAACCTTGATTGCCTCCAAAAAAGAAAAAGAATAGGGATGAGATGCCATTGTGCCTCCCAAGCTGAAAAGCAGTTTACAAGAACGGCTATACCCGAATTTAAAAAAAACACCAAACATATTGAAAAACCAAACGGCAAACTTCTTGAGGAGATTGAATTTCTGGAAAGAGCTGAAAGAGAGTATCATCATTCTCACACTCCACAACAAAAGTTCAAAATACATGTGGCATTATTAAGCTTTTTTTCTTTCCAGTTCAATTCAACAAGCATTTCTTGAACACCTACTGTGTACGAGGTACCATACTAAGTCCCAAGGATACAAAGACTAAAACAAAAATACTTTCTGCCCTCAAGGAGCTTACATTCAGCTGGGTGATTTAGAGAGGAAGACATTATGTATGAAATATTTAACTAAAAGATATATGTGGGACAGGGAGAGACAGAAAGAGTGCTAGAGAAAGAAGATAGAGGGACAGAGAAAGGCAAGAGACCCAAAGAGAGGAGAGAAAGAGAAAAGAGAGAAGACAAATAATATGAAGTAATTTGGGGGGTACCAACAACTGAGGGGAAACAGGAAAAGTCTCTTATGGGAGGTGTTATGAGAGACAGTGTCTACAAAGGCACAAAGTCAGGATATGGAATGTTGTGTAAAGGGAATGCAAGTGGGCCAGTTTCACTGGATTAGAGTGAATGTTAGGAGAAGTACCATGCAATCAATTTGGAAAGATAGGTTAGGAGCCATAATGTGAAAAGCAGGAGTGTGTATTTTTTCCTAGAGGCAATAGGAAGCCACTAGAAGTTCCTGAACCTGGGAGTGCTATGGTCAGATTTGTGCTTTAGGAATTCACTTTGAAAGCTATGTACTTACAAGATAGATTGGAATGGTGTGGGGAAAGGAGGCAGGTAGACCAATGAGAAGGCTATAGCAACAGTTCAGGTGAGAGGTGATTAAGCCCATAAACTAGGGTGGTAGAAGAGTGAGTGGAAAGAAGGGGACACACTGGAGAGATAATATGAAGGTAGAAAAAGCAACTCATTTGATATAGAGGACCACAGAAACTGAGGAATTGAGATTGCAACCATGGGTGCAGTGATGATCGAGGTTGCAACTCTGAGTTACAGAAGAATGACTATACCCTTGACAGAAACATGGAAGATAAAAAGGGGTGGGCTTAGGGCAAAAGGTAATGCTTTCTGTTGTAGACATGTTGAGTTTGAGATGCTTATGGGGCGTCTGGACGGTAATGTCCAGCAGGCAGTGGTTGAAGCAGTACCGGAGCGCAGAAGAGACATGAGACCTAGATATGTAGATTGGTGGGTCATTTGCATAGAGATAATAATTTAACATGAAACTCAATGAGGCCACCAAGAGTGTAGACAGAAAAATGCCACAAAGGTTGGACATGGGTGATAATCCAGCTCATTCCACCCTAGAAGCATAGATTTAGAGGTCATCTAGGACAACCTCTTCATGTTACAGATGAGGAAATGGAGTCATAGAGCAGTGAAGTGACTTTCCTAAGGTCACACAGTTAGTAAGCAGTAGAACCAGAATTTAAACTAAATCCTGGCTTCTTTCCATTGTATACCTTGTCTTTTGGGCAGCTGAGGAGAGGGCAGACAGGTAGAAAGAGAATCAGGGGTAATACAGTGACAGAAACCTGAGAGGAAAGTGTCCAGCGGGAGTGGTCAGAAGTGTTAAAAGCTGCAGAGAGGTCAAGAAGATTGAAGGGTAAGAAAACATTTTGTGACGTGTGAAGAGTGCTGGATTTGGAGTCAAAGAACCTGGGTTCAGACCTCAGCTCAGTGACATGAAACCTAGGTTTGGACCTCAGTGTCTTCATTTGTAAAATGGCGGTATGGACGCACATGACCTCTCCAAGCTACAAATCTATGATCTTAAGATCTTATAAAGACCTGAATTGGATGATGGCTAAATAAATGGAGAGGATGGGGCAGATACAAGAAATGTTATGGAGAGACAATTAAGAAAGCCTCAGAATTAGTTAGATTTGGGGTAAAGGAAAGGGAAAAATCAAGGATGACTCCAGTTATAAACCTGAGTGACTAGGGAACCTGTGGCCTTCTAGGTCCTTGATGTGGCTTTTTGGCTGAATCCAAGTTTTACAGAACAAATACTTTTATTAAGGGGGTTTGTTCTGTGAAGTTTGGATTCAGTCAAAGGGCCACACTTGAGGACCTAGAGGGCCACATGTGGTCTCGAGGCCACAGGTTTCCCCATCTCTGGACTAGAAGGATAGTAGTGACCTCAGTGAGAGTAGGGAAGTTTAAGAGAGCCAGGTTTAGGGGGATATGAGCTCATTTTGATCCTGTTGAATTTTAGGATACTGATGGGACATTCAAGTGAAGCTGTCCAGCAAGCAATTGGTCATGTGGGATTGGAGTTTAAGAGAGAGATTAGGGCAGAAGATACACATTTGGGAGATGGTTATTAAGCCCACAGGAAATGATGAGGGCACCAAGAGAAAACATTAAAATGAAAGAGGAGAGGGACCAGGACAGAACTTTGAGAGGCACCTGAACAGAGCAGTAGTCAGACATGTAGTAGGCGAGACAGGAGACAGCAGAGTCATGGAAACCAAGGAAGGAGAAAGAGATCAACAGCCCCAAAAGGGAAGAGATGTCAAGGACAGTCTCAGTATTGACTATATGAATATTCTCAATACTTAGCATATAGTGGGTTTAGCACATAGTGAGCATTTAATAAATGCTTTTAATTCATTCAACATAATCATAAAATAGAATTTCAGATTTTGAGATCATGGAGATGACACAAGTATGCATGACAATGACATTCAGAATATTCAGAAACACTCCTGGGTGCCTGAAATGGAGGGAAAGTAGATGTTATTGGTAAAATAGGAGACCTGAGTTTTCAAGACCAGGATGTGTGAGACATCAGTTTTTATATTGATGTTGCTAAACATAGTGGTTGGAGTGAAGGAGACTGACTGAGGAACTGAATTCCTTGAGGAAGGAGTGAGAGTGCCCTCAAAGGACAGTAAATTATAGCTGTGACAATATAATTGATTTAATGGGAAACCAGAGTGTTCAAGGAACATTAACACTGTCCTTGTTTTCTTTATCTGGTACTGGAGGGTTTCAATTCAATTCAATAAAAATACATATTAAGTGCAAGGCTCTTTCTTTCATTGTAAATTCATAAAAATATAAATAGAGAGCTAAAAATCTTCAGGCCTTTATTTCCTGGCAACTTAGTGACTTGTTAATTTTTATAGCTAGGTTTCATCCAAATACTAAGTGCACCTTCACACACAACCCCTTAACTGTCTGTTTTTATCTTAACAGAATTAAATCAGACTTTGCTATTAGAGTTTTTCAACCTGGGGTCCATGTCCAAGTATATATGGCTTCTCCTCCTCCACTATCATGAACCCTAAGATGGAGCTGTCCCATGCCACCAACATTCCTCACTTTTACTATAGCAACCCAATGGTCCTTGGAGGTCTGAAGCAATTCGAGAACAGCAGTTCCCTTATTGCTTCATCATCTTTTTAAAGGATGAAGTTAACATTAAGGCAAATCACACATTTATCAAGTGCCTTGCAAATACATACATATTTACACACACACACACACACACACACACACACACACACACACACACCCCTCCAGCACTTGCCTATGTAGTTGAAGTTCCTCATGACTTTTAGTGCCAGGTTCATGACTAGTTTCCTTCTTGTTCATTCACTGATCCTCACTCACATGTTCTCTATCACATTTAAAGAGTCAATATTGCTTTGTGGAAAGAGGATCTGGAGTCTGGAGAACCTGGTTTCAAATCCCACCTCTGACAATTAGTAACAATAAATCCATGTGCAAATCATTTCATCTCTCTATGCCACAGTTTCTTGGTCTGTAAAAAAATATCCATTGTTAACTTCACTGGGTTGTTGTGAGGATCAAATGGGTTAATGTTTGTAAAGTACTTAACACAGGGCCTGGCATATAGTAGGTACTATACAAATGCTAACCATCATCATTATTATTATTATGTAAATTTCTCTGTTTTGTCTTTTGTAATTGCCTTTATGCCTTGTTTGGTTAAGAACATATTTCCAATCTGTGGCTGGGAGAGGTATAGGATCTGCTTGTCTTCTAATCGATTTTTATAGCATGATCTTTAATAGTGAGGTCATGTATCTATCTAGACAGTATTATAGATTATAGAATAAGGTATTGGGCTAAGCCTAATTTCCTTCAGACTGTTTTCTAGCTTTCCCAAGAGGTTTTTTTTTTTATTCAAATAGTGAAGTTTTTCCTAAATAATTTATGCTTTCTGGTTTATCAAGCACTGGGTTATTGAGTTCAGTTGTTTCTGGTTCTTTTTTGTCTAGTCTGTTCCTCTGTGTCTCTATTTTTAAATCAATACCAGATGATTTTGATGACTGTCGATATATAATATAGTCTGAGGTCTGTAAATTCTATTCCCCATTTCCTACCTCTTTTCATCATTTCCTTTGATATTTTAAATCTTTTACTTTTCCAAATGAATCTTGTTTTTATTTTGAGTTCTGTAAAGTATCCCTTTGGTAATTTGATTGGTATAGCATTAAAACTGTAAATTAACTTTGATGTTAGTTTCATTTTTATTATGTTGGCATGGCCCAACCATGATCACTGGATATTCTTCCAGCTTTTTAAGTTGTTCTACATTTTTTAATAAGCATTTTTAATTGAATTTATACAAGCATTTTGTATGCTTTGGTAGACTGATTCCCATTTATTTTATGCATTTTGCAGTTATTTAAAATGGGATTCCCCTTTCTATTTTGTCCTCTTGGATGTTGTTAATAGAGAGTAATGCAGTTGATTTTTGAGGGTTTGTTTTGTAGTCTGCAACTTTGCTGAAACTATTAATTGTCTAGATTACTCTTTGCTGATTCCCTAGAAATATTGTAAGCAAACCATCATATCATCAGCAAATAGGAATGATGTTATTTCCTCTTGCCTTTAATTTCTTTCTTGTCTTATTGCTGTTGCTATCATTTCCAGCAGCTAGGTGGTGCAATGGATAGAACACTGGGCTTGGAATAGGTAAGACTCATCTTCTTGAGTTCAAATCTGGCCTCAGACACTTACTAGCTATGTGACCCTGGGCAAGTCACTTAAACATGTTTGCCTCAGTTCTTCATTTGTAAAATGAGATGGAGGAAGACATGGTAAAGCACACCAGTATCTTTACCAAGGAGCCCCTCTCCCCAGAAAATGGGGTCATAAAGAGTTAGACATAAGTGAAACAACTGAACATGTCATTTCTAGAATCATATCAAATAATAATGAGGAGAATGGGCATCCTTACTTTATTCTAATATTTATTAGAAAATTTTCTAGTATATCCCTATTGCATATAGTGCTTGCTTTTATTTTTAGATAGATACTTTTATGATGTGAAAGTAAAAGGCCAATACTTTGTAAGAATTTTATTATTGTAAATGAATGTTAAATTCTGTCAAAAGCTTTTCCCATAGTCTAGTAAGATAATCATGTGGGTTTTGGATGTTTTTGTTTTTAATATAACTAATTATATTGATTATATTCCTAATGTTGAACCATCCTTGGTATAAATGGTATAAATTCGCATTAGTCTTAATGAATAATTTTTTGGATGAATGGATATAATCTGTTTGACATGATTTTATTTAAACTTTTTGAATCAATATTCATTAATGGATTTGTCCTATAGTTCTCCTTCTGTGCCTTATCCTCTGAATTAAATATTAGGATGACATTTGTCTCATAAAAGGAATCTGATAGGGTGCTTTCTGAATTTTTGAGAATAATTTGTCTAGTATTAGTACTAATTGTCCTTTAAAAGGTTGAAGAATTCTCTTGCAAATCCATTAGGACTAGGAGTTTTTTTTTTCATTGATAATTCTTTACAGGCAGTTCTATTTCCTTCTCTCAGTTTGGATTACTTACAGTCTCTATTTGATATTCTCTTAGGATGGATACTTTACATTTTTGAAAGTATTCCTCTATTTCTTTTATGTCTCAGTTTTGTTAGCATATAACTGTGCATAGGAGGTTCTGACAGTTCTTTTTATTTCTTCTGATTCTGTTTAATATTGGGTTGATCTGATTTTCTGCCTTCTTTTTAGTCAGTTTGGCTAAAGGTTTATCAATTTTATTAGTCTTTTCAAAGATTGTTTTTGTTTATTTTTCACTTAAATTTTTTGTTTCCAAGTTATTTCTCTTATATGTTTTAATGTACTCTCATTTGCGTTTATTTTAGCTTTATTTATTGGCTTTCTAATTTTTGTTAATGTATGCTTGTAGAGATATGATTTTTCCCCAGAGGACTGCTTTAACTGCATCATAGAACTTTGGTATGTTGTTTTATCATTATCATTTTCTTTCATATAATGACTAAATGTTTTTCTGATTTGTTCTTTGACCCACTTATTTTTTTTAGGATTTCATCATCAAATCTCCATTTAGGAGGCACAGTGGCTAGACTGCTAGGCCTAGAGTCAGAAAGATCTGAGTTCAAATCCTGCCTCAGATACATAGTAGCTATGTGGCCTGGGGCAAGTCATTTAACCTCTTTGTCTCAGTTTCCTCATCTATAAAATGGGAATAATAATAGCACCTACCTCCCAGAGTTGTTGAAAGGATAAAATAAGATTTTTTTGCAAAGCACTTAGGATAGTACTTGGCACATATATCACAGTTTTACATAAATGTTAGCTATTATAGCTATTATTATTGTTTATGCTCCCTGAACTGATCATTATTTTAAATTTCATTATGGTCCTTAAGCGATATGTTTGCTATTTCTGCCTTTTTACAATTGTCTGCAATATTCCTGTGCCCTAATACATGGTCAAATTTTTGTAAGTTCCTTGCTATATAAACTCCATCCCTGGCTAACAACTCTTCATTTCTATATTGTAAGCAGTGTCCCAGAAATACAAATTGTATTTTAGACATTATCTTATTTCATTATCTACTTTGCAATTACCTTTTCTTTTATGCATCCTTTACAATCAATTCAAAATAGAGATAAATATATTGCCTATGGACTCCCCAAGGTACTAATTTTTTTTGTCCAAGATGTCATAGTTCTCTCTGCAAATCACAACAAAATTCTCCTTGCCTTTTTTACTTGCTTGAAGCAAGTTCCACAGTCCTTTGACATCTTTTTGCTAAGTCTCTTGGTCCACTTCTGTTTCAAACTGCCTATTTGCAGTACATGAGACTCAAGAGGCAAATACAGAGAGATTGGCTTATTTCACCTTGCCAGCGATTTACAGATATTTCCCTCTGCTTTCCTGAACTCTTAGTGCTGGACTGGAGGGATGAGGCTTAATTTGTTTAGCCAAGTGGCACTCACGATTCAATGATATAAAACAAAATCAAATTATCTGATATTATCTACATGCCTTCTTTAACCTTACTATTACTTCTCGACAATTTCCCTGTGCTTGGCTCTTTAGATTATCTACCCCAACCCCCTTATTTTACAGATAAAGAAACTCAGGCCCAGAGAGAGGATATGACTCACCTATCATCAGTCAGTACATGGACTAAAATATCAAGTCGGATTTCTAATTTTAAATTCATTATTCTTTTCACTATATTATACTTTCTCCTTTCCTATAAACAAACTATGAGTGAGCATGTATCATAAATGTTCTATCTATTTCAGGCCCATGTTCCCCATATCACAAAAAAAAAAAAGAAAAAGTTAACATCATAGCCTTAGGTATCTTCTTAAGTACTGTCCGTGGGTGATGAATCATAGCAGACTTAACTCTATATAACATTGACAATATAATTTGAGGAACTCTATGACAAACTTCCTCCCAAACCTCCTTCTGCCTTCCAAACTACCTCACTCCCTGCCAAACAAACTGCATGAAATTTCACAATTAGAGAGTCATTCTTTTAGCTAATATATTACCTCCCCAAGGGTTCTTTTAAAATACTGATACCCCACGTAAAGATAATACTTATGCTAAGATTAGTTATTAAGATTTTGATGTGAGTTATCTTATCAGATTTCTTTCTTCTCTAACAGCTAGTTGAAAGCAAGATATGGTAAGGATAGAGATTTTGACTAGGGTTGAGTGGGAGCTATCCATATGCTACTTTCCCTTAGATGGCAGGCTTGGTGAATTGTGCTACTTTGGAAAATCTCAGAACACTGGAATTAGAAGCACCAAGAATATAGAAGAGGTGTAAGAATTGTGGGAAGGTAAAAAGGTACCAAAGACAAGCTTCTGAGCATCAGGGTCCAAAAGGCAGCATAACTCCTTGCAGTGGGAAGACCACTAGATATGATGATAGAAGACCTAAGCTCCAGGCCTTGCTCTCTCAGGCCTTTACATGTCCCTATGATAAGAGGAGATCTAAGATCTTATTCCTGTAATATTACACAATGGGGGTAAATTCTTACTTTGAGAGGTGATGGATTCACCCCCACTGGAGGTCTTCACATGGAGGTCAGATGACCACTTGCTCAGTATGTTATGGTGGGGATTCCTTTCATGCATAGGTTGGCCACTGAGGTCTCAACCAACACCCAATTTCTGTGATTCCCATCTTTTCCCATTCCTTCTCTACTTTTATCTCTGAGAAAGTATGTGGGCAAAATCCTCAGGTAAGAGCAAAGCTCTTACCGATGTGTCTACTCCCACAGTTCTTGTTGAAATCCCAGGTCAGATAGGAGATAATGCTGGGGGGTGCACTCCCATAGCTGTTTCCTTTGCTTGGGGGGTTTTCCTAACAAACAAGAAAAGGAAATAGTTCAGCTGGAAGGAAGCAACATGGAGTGAGCAAGGAAGGCTGGGAACTCTGAGGAATGGAGATGCTCCTGTGGATGGTGTGTATGAGTGGCATGCCAAATTTCATTGGTCCTTGCCTCAACTGGCCTCAATTGCATGGATAAGTGAGAGTTTGACAAGCTTATATCTTTTCTTCATGTCTCCATTTTCTCATTAATAAAAATGAGAGGATTTTTACTGTTTTGTCTCTAAGGCCCTTTCCAGTTCTAAATATCTCTAATTCTGTTCTATGAAAAGTATTAGAATTCTATATGCCTATAGCTTAAATGTCAAAATGGAGGGGGGGGGGAGGAGGAGGAGGAGGAGGAGGAGGAGGAGGAGGAGGAGGAGGAGGAGAACGTTAAACTCAAAGGACCCTCAGTGGCTCAGTGGAGACAGCTCTGGACCTGGAGTCAGGAAGACCTAAGTCCAAATCTGGCCTCAGATACTCACTTGCTGGAGGATCCTCAGCAAGTCATTTAAAACCTCTGTGACTCAGTTTCCTCATTTGTAAAATAGGGATAACAATAGCACCTACCTCCCAGGGATGTTAAAAAAGATCATATAACCTTTATTAGCAATAATAACCTTAAAATGCTATAAGATGCTAATAATTATTATTATTAATAAATGAAAATGCAACACATACTATTTGTTCCAATCCATTTTTTTTCTGGGAATCTGAATGTGTGGGTATTCTGAGTGAAATTCTACTAAAAGCATATTCTTAAAGTTTCAGTTTAAGATCTGGCTAGGAAAAAAAACAAAAACAAAAAATAAAATTTGTCAGTGTGGGAGGATGTCTTGGTTCATTAATTCGTTTAGATTCTGATAGTAAATCATAAGAGTCACAACACTTCAAATTTTATTCTGCTCTCAGTTCTCTTCAGCTTTTACTTACTATTGTCTCGCTCATCAATGCATTTTGCTGATTTGTAAAACGGTGCTACCTACCTCAGAGGGTTTCCATAAGGAAAGCTCAGTTTAAAACCCCATGTAAACATGACCTCTCTTTTTATTGCTACTCATCCTCAGAATTTTCTGAGTCATTTGTATGATTTTTCTTTTTATTGGCACTCAAGAATCTTTGGCTCCTCTCTCGTTTCTTGTTCGTTAGGACTTTCTCTGAGATTACTCTTATTATCGGTGCTTGCTTCTTTGGTGATCTTACTGTGTAATGTTTGAAAAAGAAGGAGTCATTATCTCAATTTCATTCTACATTTATTCCCTTCTATTTGCATCAATCCCTAGTAGCTTGTGGCTACCAGTCAATGGTCCTGACCATTCTTCCTGATTGACTTGCTTAGCCACAAGTCTCTTTGGGTCTCCTTTTATTGAAATCCATTACCTTCCTCTTTTTCACGTGCTTTTTTTCTTTAAAGAAGGTAACCATAAAAAGTCTTTTTCTTTGCAACATCCTACCCCTTGTGCTCTTTCCATGTTTCTTTGAATGTCCTTCTTTAATTAGATTTTTAAACTATACTTCTGATTTTTTACCTGCGAAATACCTCGAATGTTACATATGTACCATCCACCACCAGAGGGCACTCTGTGCTAAAGGGCCAAGCTCCCTGTGCCTCTTTCAGGTACCCTGAACAGCTGGCTGTCAGGCACCCCTTCGCTCTTGCCCCTTTGTGGTGAAGGTTAGATTAGTTCAGTCTAGGAGGTCCATCTGCGTCTTCCAATCAGAACTCATGGCTTGTACGCTCTGTCACGTTCTGACCCCACTCACTCATGGGCCACTCCTACTCACTCAACTGATCAATAAATTTTTATGAAGTACCTACTGTGTGCCTGGCATTGTGCTAAGAATTAGAGATACAAATATAAATAAAAACAGACAGCCCCTGCCCTCAAAGAGTTTACAATCCAATGGGGGAAGGTTACACAACACAAAAGGAAACTGAAAAGGAGGGAGTGGGAGAAAGAAGAAAGTACCAGGCCGGGCCTGGAAAATGTTAGACAGTTTCAGGGAAGTTCAAAAGCAGCACAGCTGGTGGGAAATGAGAGATTCCTTCACCCCTTGCTTGTGTTTTATTTAAAATCATTTATAAAGACTTATTCCAAAAAGACATTTAATTAGAAGAGCAGGGAAGCAAATCCTAAGTTATTACCAATCTACCCAGTGTGATTATGTCGAGCTCTTATCCTGCTAGGTCTCAAGTAAGTCCTCCAAGCTGTAGGGGGCATTAAAAAATCTAGACCTTCAGTTCGCCATTGCTTCTGGTTGCAGACAACAGCTTTGGTTCAGAACTTTTTTATTTGCCAATGACTGGGGTGAAACGACTTCACCTGGATGCAATAAAAATGCTCTTTCTAGGAATCTCTCCTGAAGGCGGTAGGGGCTGAGCGAACAAAATAGCATGACCAGTTTTTGCTTCAGAGCACAGGGATTCTTCTTCCCATCTCCAGCTATTAGGTGTTTTCATTTAGTTGTGTCTCTGTCTCTAACACTAGACAAATCCCCCACTATGGGAGTTAAAATGCCAAGGCAGTTGGCAAGGGAAACCAATGGATACTTGCAAAAACTGAAGGGCCATTTCCCCATACTTCCTGATCTCCTCCCTCCAGTTTAAGCTTGATTGCTTATTCAATTCCTTACTCTGGACATTTTTTTTAAATCCCAAGTATGGCCACCAATAGCCACTCCAGAGACATTCTCATTCCCAGTGCTATACAGAAGCTATATGAGCTAACATTTTAGTTACATATACATACTCATCACCTTAGCCCTCCATCCTGCAATTCCCTTCAGGACACTTTGGAATCCAGTTTCTTTGGCTTCAGTCTATTAAGTCTATTCAGTTTATCTCTTACTAAAATAAAAATTCAAATATATGCTTTAAATAGACATTTATTGAGTATCTACTATGTGTAAAGCATTGTGCTAAATCACTAGAAGAGATACTAAGTTTTTCAATTGTTTCAATTGTGTCCAACTCTTTGTGATCCCATTTGAGGGTTTTGTTTTTGTTTTTGTTTTTTTGGTAAGGCATTTGGGGTTAAGTGACTTGCCCAGAGTCACACAGTTAGTGAGTGTTATGTGTCTGAGGGCACATTTGAACTCAGGTCCTTCTGACTCCAGGGCTGGTGCTCTATTCGCTGCACAACCTAGCTGCCCCCATTTGAGGTTTTCTTGGCGGAGACACTACAGTGGTTTGCCATTTCCTTCTCCAGCTCATTTTACAGATGAGGAAACTAAGGCAAATAGGGTTAAGTGATTTGCACAGGGGCACATAGCTAATAAGTGTCTGAGGCCAGGTTTGAACTCAGAAAGATGAGTCTTTCTGACTTCAGGCCCAGTACTCTATCCACGTTACTGCCCCCTTAGATAAGCTATATTCTCTATCCTAATAGGGTGATATGACATATATACAGATGGCTACCATACAAAATGATACCAAAACTTACTTAGAGAGCAAAATGCTTACTTTCTGCCAACTTCAAGAGAGATTGTCACCAATTCCACTTTCAGATATGATGACTACAAACCTTGGTATTCTTTCTCTCTTGATACCTAGAAAAAGTATCTCTCATGGAAGAGAATTCTTCCCTCTGGTTCAGTGAACAACAAAACCCACTAGCTTCCTCTTCTTGAGCTCTCAAATACTGAAGCATTGCCCTTAAACAACAAAGTAAGATTTTCAAATTAAGGAAATACCCAAATCATCTAAAGATGGAAGTACATATGTGGGAGACACCAGACCCCTGCTTCTGGGAGACTGGAGGCCTGGTACAGGTATGAACATACTGGATTACTAAATTATAAGAAGCAGCCTTTTTCCATTGACTCGGTAGCCAGAAATATATTTTAAAAACCAACTGAACAAAGCCACTCTCAGGGCTATCTGGGACTGAAGGAATCATTCACTCAAAGCAGGTGACACTGCACAGTCAGGGGCAGTGGGTGGAGGGAGAAGGGCCTGAGGGACAACTCTCCCTCCCTTTAGGCCACATGGCCCACACAAACAAGTTTGGCGTTTTAGTTTTGTTTCATTTTTCCTTTTCAGTTCTAGATATAGGGAGGGGACCCTGACCCAAGAGCTCCAAACATGGTTATCTTAGAGCCAAGGATTCCAGGCTGAATGTTGCATTAAGCCCAGCAGGGAAGCCCTGAGAAGTGAGGGACCCAGATATTAACCCAGAGGAGTTTAGGACCTGCATTTAGTAAAAAATAAATAAATAAATAAATGCTATGTGTGAACTGAGTTAGCTATAAACCTAATCCCTCTCCTCTCCTCAGAGACTAAGGTGATGCAAGGGATGGGGGAGGGGCAGGGATTATCCCCTCCCCTAAAACTGGGGGAGCACCATCAGTGGAGGCAGCAAGTCTAGCCAATGGCACAGAACAGAGACACCCCTCCCCCCAGCTCTCTCAGGATACTGGAGAACCATGGGGGAGGGGTGAAATATAACAAACCCGGCCTCAGACAGTGGAGCCAAAGCAACCCATGTTGCACAAAATTGTCAGCAGTCTCTATTGCTTGCCAATCCTGCTATAGTCAAAAGTAGGGGGACCTGTGTTTCTCTGAATCCTCAGATATTCACTCCCTTAAAGAACAATGATTCATTTTTTTCCCAGAGGAAAAAAGATGCCAGCACCAGCTAAAAGAAAAGTGTGAAACAAAGTTTGTTTTGTTTTGTGTTTTTGTGAGATCTGATGGCAAAAAATGTCCTTACCAATTGAGGGACAGGGAAAGAGTGGTGAGGGGAAAGAAAAGGGAACAAGAAAAACTTTATGGAGAAAATGGCATTTGAATTGAGGTTTAAAAAATATGTAAGAATTCAGAAGAAAAAGAGGAGGAGGGAGACTATTACAGGGTTAAGGAACAGAGGAGGTAAAAGCACCAAGTAGAACAATACAAGACATGTTTGTGGGACAAAAAGCCACCCAATCTGACTGAAATTTAGAAGTCTTGAGAGACTTCTGGGTCAGATGACCAACAAGAAGAAGGACTAGACATTTTCTCTAATCCTTATAGCCTCTTAATCCTTTCCAAAATAGGAATTAGGTGCTTAGGTAAAGCAATTTCAGTTGTTTCTACAGTCTAGGACACCAAGAACCCTAACAAGGTAAAAATTTGATGAACTAAGATCAGAGGAGGCCAATATTCTCTAACCCCTAATAAGTACCCACTCAGTAGCCCCTCCCCTACCACCCATGCTCCCATCAGCAAGGCTGCACAAGCCAATCCATAGGCTTGCAACAGAACTCAATTCCATACCCCAAACCCATCTCTCTTCTTTGACTGCCTCAGAGATCTAAACTCCAAGCAACAGAAATGTATTCAGATTGAGATAGCCCCATGGCAGCATTCTGTGCCACAGCAGTGCTATAAAGTAAAGGAACAGAGGGAACAGGGTAGGATATGTGTCTGTGCTTGCACTAGAGCTCAGCTCCCCACCTTGACCCCTTCCTCCTCCAAAGGCTGCAGAGATCCTAATTCCAAACTGCAGAAATTTGCTCAGACTTTGAATTGAGGAACAGAGGGAATGGGGTAGGACACATGTATGGAGGGCTATGTGGGGCTCCACTAAGTCTAAGGGCAACAGACCAGTGTATAGCTGGGGCCAGTTCTGTTCCCTCAGAAGCCTGAGGCAAAGACTTAGTCTTGTGAACTGTGACTTACTCCACCTGGGACATTTTGAGATCCAGCTCCCCGGGGAAACTGACTTCAGAGGGGAGGGAGTCAGAAAGTAAGCAATAGGTGAAAATAAGCCAAAAAAAGACTAAAATCATCAAAGATCTCAGAAGGAAGAAAACTCAAAGATTTTGAGCATAAGCAGAAAAGCCAACAGGAAAGACATTAGCAGAAGAAGAAAATATGGCTTCTAGATGTAGTAAAAGAGCTCAGGCATTTATGAATAAATACTGTAAAACAAAGGCAAATGATTTAGCAACTGATAAAGCACAGGATCCTGTGGAATTTGAAGAGAACATGAAGAGAACAAGCAAATTGTTCTTGAATGGTTAAAAAGAGAAATGAGAATTCTGAGAACAGAATTCATGCCTTGCACAGCAGAAATAATGGGCAGAATAGAAAAATTTGAATCTACGATGTCAAGTCTCACCAAAGAAATGAGAGGATAAATGACTGGGAAAGCAAATACACAGAAATAAAGGACAATTTAGAAGAAGAGAAACAAAAAGCAATAACACTAAAAGAAAGCATGGTCTTCATTCAAGCTCAAAATGCCTGACATGGGAATAACATGAGAAGTCTGGAAAGGTATAGTGGTATTATTGCAGAAGGCTTTGAATGCATGATAGAGAAGTTTAAACTTTATTTGGTGAGCAATACAGTATTAGTGGAGATTTTTTAGCAGAAAAGAAGCATAAATAAAACTATGCATAAGTAAAATTAGTCTGGCATTAATTGATTGATTGGCAGCAGTATGAAAGCTAGTTTAGAGAGGGGAGAAAATAGTCTAGGATGGATTTGAGAGATATTTTAGGCATACAATCTATGGGTCTTAGCAACCACTAGGATATTAGAGAGGAGAGAGAGGGAAGAATCAAACCTTGAGTTAAGCATGGTAGAATTGGTGAATAACTACATCACTAACATAAGTATTAAGGTCAGAAAAGAGAGCAAATTTGGTGGAAAAGATAATTAGCTTAGTTCTAGACAGATTTAGTTTGAGGTTTCAGTAGGACGCAGAAAGATTCTCTATAGAAATACAAAGATCTAGGTCTGGAGCCAAAAGAGAGTTCAGAGCTAAAGATACAGATTTAGGAGTCATCTGCATAGAGAGAATAGTTAAAGGAATAAAAATGAAGGAAATTCCCAAGGGAGAGAGCTTGAACAAAAGTGGGCTCAAAACAAAGGCTTGAAAGGATACCTTCTTTAACCATCAGAGAAGGAGCAATTAGAAAGATAAGATGAGAACCCAGAGAAGGGGATGCTTCTAAAGTTCCAAGGGTAAGAGGGTATCTGAGAGGTTTAACAGTTAAATGCCCCAGGTAAATCATCTCTATTGATCTTATTTTGAACAAGCTCAAATTCTTCTTCTTAATATTCATTTTTCATGACTTCTGCCTTTGAAGCTGTGGTTTCTTATTATGGGTTTCTTTTTCATCTGACTTTGTGTGACAGAGTCATTTTATGCTTCTCATACATCCTCACTACTTTTTTCAAATATCTAATTCATACAATCATAGAATCCAGAGCTGGAAGGACCTTAGAGGTTATTTTGTCCTACACTCTGATTTTACAGGTGAAAAAACTGAGGCTGAAATATTAAGTGACTTGTCCAAGGTCATAAGTCAGTATGTGCCATAGTGGAAAGAGAGATGGCCTCAGAGATGGGAAGAACTAGCTTTGAAAACCATCTCAGACCTTTGCTAACTGTCTGACCCTGGGCAAGTCACAACTTCTCTGTGCCTCATTTTTCTTTTTCATAAATGATAGGGTTGGATTCAATGGACTCCAAGGTCCCATCCACATCTAATTCTATGATCCTTTAAATGAGGATTTGAATTCAGGTTCTCTGACCCAGCACTCTTTCCATTGAACCCCATACATGTTCACTACTATTCACTCCTACTCCAATGCTTCTTACTCTTTTCCCTTGCTCCCTTTTATACATGTGTCATTTACTTACTTCCTCATCAACCTAACCTTTCTCAAATCTTTTCCTTTCCATGTTGCTGGGTTATAAAACCAAACTAGTCCATCTGCTGGAGCAAATACTATGAATTATCCCATAAATAGATTTCAATCAATCAACTAATCAATCATTAAACATTTATTAAGCACCTATTATGTGCCAACAATTGTGCTAAGCTAAACAACAAAATCATTACACATGTTTGTATGTAGGTATACACATATTCTATATATATATATATATTCAAATATTTGAACATATATATATATATAATAGCATGTTATAGTAAATAGAAAGCTGACCTCAGAACCAGGAAAATCTTGGTTCAACTCCCATCTCTGACACACCCCTGCTGTGTGACCCTGGGCAAATCACTCAACTTCCCAGAGCTCTAGGCACCTTGCTAAAATTATAGGGAGTTTCCTAAAGCAATGAAATCCCAGGTCTAGTCTAGACACATATACATATATACGTACACACATTTACATACATATTAATGCATTTGGGTATATGAAGGATCAAGGTTAAATGAAAGTGCAGCTTGTTGTTATGATGACCTAGATAGCTGGAGTAATAGGAGGACCTTTCCAGTGCTGTTCAAGGCTAATGCTTATCAGGAGATAGCCTTGATCTTGGCTGCTGGGTCCAGAGTTTGGTCAGCCTCCGTTTATAGCCTTATGGGTTCTGTTGACTTTGAAAGAGTTACAGGCTCTTAGGTGATGATCAAAATGTTTGCTATTTTTGAGCTTCATTACATTGTTTAAAAATGACTCCAACTCATTGCCACATTTGTACTAAATCAGTATTTTTCAGTAATAATAGGCAATTTGATGGCTTTATCTCTCCTTCTGTGTAGCAGATCTTTTCCTGTAAAACTTAGAACAGCTATGTCATTCCAACATAGAACAGAATCATCATGCTGAAGTAGGAAAGAACACTGGATTTGGAATCAGAGTGCCCCTTACTCTCTTCCCTATGGGATGTCACTCCACCTTTCTAGACTTTAGTTTCTTAATCAGTGAAATGAAGAGCTTGGATTAGATGTTCTCTAAGATCCCTTTTCTAGTTCTAAATCTATGATTACATGAAAACCAAAACAAACAAACAAAAAAAAACAAAGAGAAAATTCCTTTCTGACTTAATCTTTATGAAAACAAAGCTAAGGCAAAGATAGGTTACAACTATGGTGTATAGGGCCATGAAAGACTTTGGGACAGCAGAAGAAGTTTCCACTCTCTATTGTAGAAATTTTGAGCAAGGGACTGACTTGGTCAAAGCCATAATTTATGAAGATGAATTTGGCAGCTATTTGCAGTACATAGTGGAGGTGAGAGAATAAGGAAATCTTTTTCAGTAATCCAAGAGAGAAGGAATGAAGCATTTAAATAAAGTGATAGAGGGCACAAAAAGAGGGAAGAAATCCAAGAGATATTGCAGGTATAGGATGGGCAGGACTTGGCAACTACTTGAACATTCAGGAAGAATCAGAGGCTATTTAGAGGTTTCTAACCAGTGATAATAGTGGTGCCATTGACATAAACTGGCAGTGGATAAGACTACCAAAGGAGAGGGTAGAGAGGGAAAAGAAACAAGGACTAAAGATAGAGCCCTGTGTTTACAGTGCTTGCATTTAAGGGATAGAGAGAGAAAGAACAGTTAGGAAAGGAAGAAGAAGAAGAACAGTTCCAGCTAAGAAGCAGACAGAGAGGTAGGAGGAAAATCAGGAAAAGGCAGTGTTGGAAAAGGCAGTGTTAGAAAAGTCATGGGAAGAGAGAGTTTCAAAAGAGAATGTGATTAATAGTGTCAAATGCATCATAAAGTCAAAGAGGAAGAGTACTGAGGAAAGCCCAATGGATTTCATAGAATCACAGATTTAGAGCCAGTAGAGACTTTAGATGCCAGTGGATCCAAACCCCTCATTGTTCAGATGAGGAAACTGAGACAGAGAGAGGTTAAATGATTTGCTGAGGATCACACATCTAGCAAATATCCGAGGCAAGATTTAAACCCAAGTCTTCCTAATTCTAAATCCCTCATCCTGTTCACTTAGAACAGTTTCAATAAAGTGGTGAAGGAGAAACCAGATTAAAAAGGGCTAAAAAGTGAGGGTACAGAGAAGTGGTGGCACAGAGTATTGACCATTCTATGAAGAGACAATTTGATCAGGTAACAAATTGGAGAGAAACTTTGTTTTAGGCTAGATGACACTGGAATACATTTCTAAACAAAGGGGAAGGATGGAGAGGAAGAGATTAAAGATAAATGAGAGAGAGCAGATAATCAATGGATTAGGGTGCTGGAGGTGGTGAAGGAGAAAGTAAATGGGATACACAAGTAGAGGAACTGGACTTGTCAAGGAGCAGATGTTTCTCCAAATCAGACAATCAATCAATCACCAGGCATTTACTCATGCCCACTACGCACCAGGTACTTGGGATAAACATGTGAACATTAAAATGATCCCTGATGGAGGAGACAAAAAGTGTGGATGAATAGAAGAATAGAGAGACAGAGTAATCTCTCTCTGTGTCTCTCTCTGTAGATCTAGATCTATATATGTCTCTATCTTTCTGAATAGATCTAGATCTATCTTTATCTTTCTGTCTCTCTACACATACTTGATTCTTTGAAAACCAAAAAATAAGGAGAAAATTCCCTTCTGATAGGTTACAGCCATGGTGTACAGGGCCGTGAAAGACTTTGGAACAGCGGAAAAAGTTTCCACTTTGTATTGTAGAAATTTTGAGCAAGGGAGTGACTTGGTTAAAGCCATTCTTTTTGAAGATGAATTCGGCAGCTATTTGCATTACATAATGACAACATATCTCTGGTTGCCTTGCACATAGGAGGCATGGATAAATGTTTGTTTGATTGTTCTGATATATATCTATATCTATAACTAGGCCTATACCTATATCTATATGTAAGTGTAACCTCTTATTGACAAGGGGGCTGATGGAAAGCATAGTTTCTCCCAGTTAGAAGAAAGGACTAAAGGATCATGGGAAAGGAACTTTTGCTCTCTGATAAGAGTGGAGGGGCTCCTAATAGAAACGTGCCATCAGTAAACCAGGGGCAAGGAAGGGCATTGCTACTCTGAATTTAATAAATTCATAAGCAATTGGAGCCTTGTTTGGCTCACTGAGCCACTCAAGGAGTTATTCACCTGCACAAAACGTGCAGTTTGCTTGAATGTACCTGTTTGCCATATGTTGGGACATGATAAAGCTATCCCCTCCTCACCCTGTCTTCTTTGCCTCATCACTGTCCTGTTCATCTAGCATTGCCACCCTCGAGTTTCCTGCTCTATTTAAACCTTATTTATTTATTGTCTGTACTTTTATAAGAAGCTTTCTTTCCAGATACAGATAAGATTTTTTTTATGCCTTCTGAGAGAGTGTTTGTGATAACCCCTCTGTAACTTAGTCTTAGAGATTTGCCTGGAGAGCTAAGAGGTAAGTAAATTGCTTATGGTCATTTGACTAGCATGTGTCAGAGGCAAGACTGGAACCCACGTCTTCCTGGATTAGAGTATGGCCAAGCAATAGAGTTCCCAACCATTCTCTATTCACTATACTGCAATGTCTCTCTGTACTTCATTTAAAAAAAATTAGCTCCTTCAGCATTCAAGGGATATCTTCTTCTGATATTTTTAGAATCTGATGAACACACATTTCAACAAGTATAAGAGGCTACGTGCTACCGAGCAAGGAACATTGGCTTTGGAGTCCAGGGATCTGCATTCAAATCCTGTTTCTCCCACTTATTTCCTGTGTAACTTTAAGAAAAGCATTTAACATCATTGGGACTTATTTTCCTCATCTGTAAAATGAAGGGATTGGACCTGATGACCTTTGAGGTCTTTTCATAATCTAGATCTATGGTCTTATGAATATATTTGTCCAATTTATGTCATCCTCCATGATTTTGTAGGTGTGAGTCATATCCTTATTCAACCTTTGAGTTACAGTAATTATTGACTTGATTTTACTTTGTTTTGGAATACTGAAAATCTTAATTTTTCTGCCCTCGTATGGGACTCACTTTATCCCTTTAATTACCTTTCTTTTGATATTTCCAGCTTAAGAATGTTGTTCTTGAAATTCATAACCAAAAGTACATCCAGGTGTAGATGCCTCATGGTTTATACAAGTACATAATTATACTGTCTATTTGCTTTCCCAGTGGTTCTAGACAATTTTTAGGCTTTGATTAGACTTTATGGCTACAGAAGAATAATGAGTTGCCATGATCAAGGAAAAGTTGAGCATTGTCTAAGCATTTCTTTAGATTCCTCATCTGATACTTGGCCATAGAGAATATTTTTTGCCAGTATGCCCAATTTTGTGAAAATGGCATTTAGATGAAGTCCAGAAGACTGAAGATGAATCACACTATCCTCCTCCTCCCAGAGAGGAGATGGATTTAAAATCCAGGATGAGGCATACAATTTTGGATGTGACCGATTTGTTTTGGGGAATTTGTTTTGCTGGATTATATGTGTTTGTTATAAGTTTTTTTTAAAAAATTGCTCAATGTGTATGTGGGGTAGAGAAGTAAAAAATAGAATCATAGATGTTTACAAAAATTCATCTGAAAAAGAAAAAGAAAAACATTTCATACAATATGTACCATCCTATTTGGCATTGAATTCCAGGCCTTAATCTGTATTCTATCTGCAATTGAACAACTCTACTGCTTGGCCAAGGACCAACTCATAAATGCATCCATAACACTTTGTGTTCATAGAACAAAATTTATATGAGAACATAAAGTACTTTGGAAGTCAAAATTCATGAAGGTTACTTCATACTAATTTAAAACAGCAAGGCAGGCACCCTCATGTTATCATCATCAAAGATTATTCTGGATTGGGGTTATGAGCAGTAATAAAAATAATCCACATTTAGCATTTAATTGAAAGCAGAGGAAAAGGAAGGAAAATAGCACAGATATTTTTATCACCATTTTATATCTGGGAAAACCAAGACTCAAAGGTTTGAAATCTTGGCAGACCTGGTAGCTTCTCAAAGGCAAGATTTCAACCCAAGTCTCTCAATACCGAGGTTCTTTCTGCCACTCCATGCTGCCCCTACAAATCAGTAGACAATTTTTGCTTTCAATAAACCAACAGAAATTCAGAGAGTACTTCACAGGATAACTCTATACCCAGTATCTCCCTCTCTTCCCACCCAGATACCTCCAATGGTCTCGAGGACATGAGAACTGTCCCGGATTTTAAGGTGTTTGTCATTCAACAGGCATTCATGAAGCACTTTCTCTGTGCCAGGAACCATGGAGCATAGACCACTTTTACACCAACAATGCCAGGCAACACACTTCAACCTCTTAAAGTATTTTGAAAAATAAAGAAGTTAATTAAGAACCCTTTTTAAACCCTATTTAGGGATAATCCGCTATTCAACTAGTCCTTTGTCAACAAGTAAGAAAATAATGAGAGGAAAGACAGAATTTGCTTTCATCCCTGGTGGTATGCCTTCCAAACCAGAATTGAAGTCCCTTTGAAAGTTAAGCAGAAAAGATGTATCTTCCTGTTTATCCACCCTGAAAGCTAGTCTACTAGAAAAATAATTTTTTAAATAGCTGGTTTCCACAATTTATTTTTTAGCAGAATCACACTGTAGTTATCAAATGAGATAGCATATGTAATGTGTTTACAAATTTTTAAAATGTTACATAAATGTTAGCTACTATTATGATTTTGTAGTGTTATACACTGTCATTGTTCAATAGCATTTGTGATATGTTCAATGTATTTTTTTCCTGTGAAATCTGGAAACCATAATCCAATGCCATCTTCACCCTTAGACCCAGGGAAAGTGTGAGGGCATATTAGCACAAGTCATGAAAGATCCTCAGGGTAGAAGGTACAAAAAATAGCCCCCAAATGTATCTTTTGGCTTTTTTGCCAACAACTGGGAGCCAAAAAATCTTAAACAAGAATTTGATTGGAGGCCCACCAGGAGACATGATCAAGAAAAATCTCAGTCTAGAGGAAGAAACAAGCTGAAAAATAGTCCAGTCTTGGAGCCTAGGGAAAAGGATGATAACGATGGCCTAAAATACAGAGTGCTGGAAGCTGATGGCCTCCAGAGAGGAAAAGGTACAGGGGATGGTCTAGGTCTAGGTCAATAAGTTAGAGAAGTCAACTTCACTATAAATTGCAGGAACAACTATTAGATCTTGTTGTCAACCTAGATAGAATGAACCAGGATGAAAAGACTGGGTCAAGATATTCCAAGGCTGGAATCATTAACAACTTCAGAAAAAAATCTTCTATAGGACAAGCCAGAGAAGACAAAGACAAAGGAAGGAAGTCTTTGTAAGCCAGATAAAGAGAAGATTTACTAATTCAATCCAGTTCAATCCAGCAGAACTTTCTATCTCCTGGGTTTTAGTATAGTTCCGTGCATATAGCAGAAATACTAATAAATATTTGTTAAATTGAAGTGGAATAAGTATAGTATTGGCAACATGGGACAGCCCAGAAAACAAGCATTCGTTAAGTGTATATCATGTGCTAGGCACAGTGCTAAGTGCTGGGAATATAAACAGAATAACAAAGAAAGTCCCTGCCCTTGAGGAGCTTACATGCTAATGGTGGACACATAACATAAAAGGAAACTGAAAATATGAAGTACCCATATGAGGTGCCACGTGGTGGAGAAACAAGTCCAACAAGTCAGAAGTAGGATTGGAGAGGAATGAAAGAGTAAAGAGGGCTAGCCTGAGCCCTTCCTTAAATGGAGGGTATAAGAACTGACCAATCACAGGAAAGGGCTATAGAGTCAGAGGGATCTTCGTGCAGGAGAAGGCTTCAGGGACAGAAGGATCTTCCAGAGTGAGGAGGAGCATGATGGAGAAAAAAGTCCAGAGATTCAAGAGTGGAGCCAGAGAGGAATAAAGCAATGAACATGGCCAGCCTGGCCCTTCCTGACACCTCTCCTGACACCTTTCTAGGGCTATAAGTTGCAGAGAAGTTGCTGATCTTCACTGCTAGGCATTTCCTCACCGGACAGCTTCCTATATCAAAGAAATCACAGGTCTGGTCAAACATGGTATTGGTAGAATGTGTTAAGAAGAGATCTGGACAATATGCTATGAGAAGACAACTTGGACTGGGGGAAGGTAACGTGTTTTAGGGAAAGCTTCATGATGGAGGTAGCATCTGAGCTGAGCCCTATATATCCATTCAACCTACAGAGATGTGAAGTGAGGATACTGCAGGCCTGGAGAATGTTCCTAAGGGTTCATGAAAGAAGGGTATGGAAGGCTAGGACTGGAGAACATCTAACTAGCCAGTTTGGCTAAAAGGTCTTTGAGTGCATGAGAGGCAACATGATATAGCAGATGGAGCACAGGACTTGAAGGCCTGGGTTCAGATCCTAAGCCCAACATTTATTATTAGCTGTGTCATCTTGGGCAAGTCATGTATCCTCTCTAAGCCTTCATTTCCTCATCTGTAAGATGAGGGGACTGAACTAGATGCTCTCTTAACACCTCTTTCAACTCTAGATCTCCAATCCTATGAAAGAGGAGAAAATACAGCTGAAAAGGGAAGTGGGAAATGCATGATGTAGGTCATTAAATTCCATGCTAAAGAGTTTGCATTTTATCCTGAATTCAATGAAGAGCCACTAAAATTTTCTGAGCAAAGGAGTGACTGTCAATTCTGATCTGTGCATTCTGGAAAACTAGAAACCTGTCTGGTAGAAATTAGGTTTAGACCAATATCTCATACTGTATACTACAAGTTCCAAATGGATACATGACCCAAGTATAAAAGGTCATATATCGCAGGGAAAGAGATATCTTTCCTGGCTTTCTATGGAGGAAGAATTCTTGACCAAAGAAATCATAAGGATAAATATAAAAGATAAAATGAACCATTTTGATTACATAAAACTGAAGCGTTTTTGCACAAACAAAATAATGTAATTAGAATGAAAAGGGAAATAAATTGCTGGGGAAATATGCAGTGAATTGCTTTGATAAAAGGTTAATATGCAAAATTTATAAGGAATCAGTACAAATTAATAAGAATAAGAGCCATTCCCCCAACAGATAAATAGTGAAAGGATATGAATGGGTAGTTTTCAAAAAAAGAAATACAAGCTATCAACTATCCTATAAAATGTTCCTATTATAGTGATCTACAATTGTTTTTGCATAATCAGAGAAATGCAAATGAAAACAATTAATATTCCACCTCCTACCCATCATATGGACAAAGATGACAAAAAAGAAAAATGACCATTATTAGGAGTTTAGGGGGGTACAGTAATGCTAATGTACTATAGTTGGAGTCTTGAATTGCTCCAATCACTCTGAAAAGCAAATTGGAGCCATACCCCCAAATTTTGTCACTAAACTGTATACTCTCAGACCCAGTAATACCACAACTAGGCATATAATTCAAAGGAGCAAGACAAAAGGAAGAGACCAACCCATATGGGCAACACTTGTGTGTGTGTGTGTGTGTGTGTGTGTGTGTGTGTGTGTGTGTGTGTAGCAAAGACTTGGAAATAATGTGCGTACCCATCAATTGAGGAATGATTGAACAAATTATGGTACATGAATGTAATGGAATGTTACTGAGACATAAGAAATGGTGAAAAACATAGATTCAGAGAAACCTAAGCACATGTATATGAATTGAAATAGGGTGAAGTGAGCAGAACCAGGAAAATAGTTTATATAATTACTACAATAAGGCAAAGGAAAATCAATTTGAAAGACTTAAGACCAATGCAATGACCAATCATGAGTCCAAAAAATTAATGATGAAACCTTTGACAGAGAGATAATGAACTAGAGAAGAATGAGTCACATATCCAATATGTACATTTATTTTGCTTGACTACATGTATTTATTACAAGGAAGGAGTAATGGAATGGAATGGAATATTACTGATTAAAGGAATATTAACAAAGATGATTAATGCAGAAAAGTATGGAAAGACATGATTTTATGCAAAGCGAAGTTGAGAAAACAAAATGCATAATGACTACAACAATGTAAATGAAAATAACAACAAAACAATGAAAATGAATGTCGTTAAATTACAAAAAAACAAGCTAGGACCCAAAGAAGAGATATTAAAAGATATCTCCCTCCCATTCCACTGTAGGGAGCAGGAAAGGGGCTCAACGATATGGAACATTTTAAATAATGTCAGTATTGATCAGTTTTACTGAATTTTTTTTTTTTTAAAAAAGTTCTTTAATATGAGAAATAATTCTGTGAGGGGGGGGGGGGGGTAGGAAGGAAGAAGATACAATTGGAAATCTAGGCTATATAAAACAAAAGATATCAATAAGAGATTTATTTTTAAAAAAAATTTGAAGGGCGGACTTTTATGCTGGGAGGGGAGATTGGGGATGGGAAGTGGGTAGGTAGGAATAGTGATGCAAAAAAAAATGAAGAAGAGAAAGAAAATAGAATCAATAAAACATTTAAAATATACAGAGGAGAACAGAAGGAAATTCATAAGAAGACAGACAAGCAGGGTATTATCATGTTAAATGTAATGTACACTTTGAAAGAAAAAACAAGCTATGTGCAATAACTTCAAGGTTTAACGTATATATTGAAATGCTTGTGTTTGTTGATGTTTTGTGAAGTTCATAATTAAGACTTCTATAGCTTTGTTGTTATTTTAACTGCTGTGTGTTTTTCTATAGTGCTTAGTAGCACTTAAAACACCCTTAAGAAGATCTGTGTGTTATGTTTAGGGATAAAGGGAATATATTTGAGTATATTTGAGTATATGAGTATATGTCTTCTACTCAAAGCAAGCTGAGCCCAAGTTCAGAGAGGATGAGGGATGGCTCCAAAAGTCCAACAAAGGTCTTCAGCAGGCCAAGTTCTGGGGCTTAACAGTAAAAGAAAGAGTAGGGCCATGGGTGTGTCCCACATAGTCACATAACAACAAAAACAGCAACAACAACAATAATAAACTATTTATATAGCACTTGAAGATTCACAATGCATTTCTTCTCTTATTTGACCCTCACAACAACCCTGTGAGGTAAGTGCTATTATGTCTATTTACAGATGAGGAAACTAAGGAGGAAAAAGGATTAAGAGACTGGCCCAATCACACATCTAGTAACTGTCTGAGACAGGATTTGAACTCAGGTCTTCTGGACTCCATGTCTAGCAGTCTATCACTGTGCCCCCTAGATGTCCAATATATTTTTATACATTAAACATAAAGGTTTCAAGGAATCAAGCTGTGGTTTCTAGATATGGGAAGAAGACAGCATTATACCTAATTGTAAAAGAAAGCATGATATAGCTGGGGATAGAATGCTAGATTTGGAGTTGGGAAGCTCTGTGTTGAAATCCCACCTGGGTTATTCAAGAGCTGTGGGACCCTGGGCAAGTCACTTAACATCTGTCTGACTCAGTTTTCCTCATCTATAAAATGAGGAGGTTGAATTGGATAATCTTAAATGTTCCTTTCAGCTATGAATCTATGATCCTGTATGAATCCATTCTTGTGAGCTCCTGTGAAACTAGACTCTCTCTTTGCTCCCCTTGGAATCAAATGTACCCAGAAGTCAGTACATTGCAAGTGTACTAACATATGGAATACTTTCCTGTTGGCTTCAGTTTCAATGTTGCTTCAGGAACCTCATATGAATTTCCCACATGGAAAAACGATTCTTTGTTTTTGAGGAGAAGGCAATGTTATTTCAGGAAAAAAGTCCTTGATATTTATATCTTCGCCCCTCTCCACATGCATACATAATGCTAAAAATAAGTGCTCTTTACATGTATTGGCAGTTGTGTTTTATCTGCATTCATTTCTTAATATTGTTTATCTGGTTTTTTTTCCATATATTCTCTCAGGGTCACAGGACCAACAGCTGGGGACCAGATTGAATTAATCAGCTGTCCTTCAAAGCATAATTTCTGTGAAGTTCAGGGTCTTGCATATAATTCTTACAAATTCCAAAACAGCAAACTAAACACAACTGATCAGTCTTTTAGGGGAACTCCAGGTCACCTAAGCTCTGTGTTGTCACTTTTGGAATCAAGCCACTGCTTGAGGCAATTGTTCTGTGAGTAGGCCCTCTAGTTAGTAAGTCTGTGTTTGTTTTACCTTCCCGGGAGAGGTTCTGGTACGTTGTGATCTTCTCTGTCCATATTTTCTGAAGCTAAAAGTAACCTCAGTGCTGCCAAAATTATCCTAACATCTCTGTACAGCCGTGTTATCAGGAGTAAGGCTCTTAGGATTTAGAAGGCTTGTGGGCTTGAACCTGAGAGGTCATCTAGTTTGGCTCTTTCATTTTTACAAAGAAAGAAACTGAGGTCCAGAGAGATAAAGTGATTTAAGGAAACACAGCTATTAAGTAGCAGACCGTGGCACTATCAAAGTGTTTTTATTTTCCTTTTCTTGATACCCTCATTCAAATGAATGGGTTTGAAGCAGTACAGATTATTTTAAAGTTACATGTTGGTAAAAAAGAAAAGTAAGCTATATATAAAAAAGACTAATCATTTCATGTATAATCCTTGTTTTCTCTTCTACTGTGTATATGTTTGTGCTCACTTTAGAAGGTGTTGGTTAATATAAAAGTTTTATAAATTAGAAAAAAATTAAAATAAAATTAAAAACTAAACTAAAAAACAAATGAATTTGCTATGCAGGCATCAAATATTTCAAAAGGTTTTTCCAATGTGCTATATAAATTAAATAGCAAAAGAACAAGGTGCAGATACTTTTTCATAGATGGAGACCAAAAAAAAGATTGACATATAAATACACTGGAATGTCATAAGGCCATGCCTAAACTACATAATTGGATTTGGTGAAGAAATTAGATACCTTGTTTTATCCAAGGGTGGAAAAGACCAACACTGATGCTATTATAATGTGCTGCTCATGATCTATATCTGAGTTTATTATCTGAGACCTATATCTGAGACTTATACTGGCCTACCCATTTGTCCTGAGTCATACTGTATCTTGGAAATGAGAATATGTCATGCATTATCTATGTTCCCCCCAGCATCCCCCCCTCCTCCAACCCTCAACAAGTCTCTTAGTGGGTCTTTTTCTGTCCTATTCTCATATCATCCAGCAGACTATGCTGAGGTTCAAGACTGGCAAAGGCAGAAAGCTGTTGGGGATGGAGTGGTAAAGGAAGCACCCTTTCTTTTATTCCCATCCTCTCCTGGATCAACCAAGTTTACCTGTCTAAAGTTGTGGTTAACTTCAATCAGATCATGCCTGACTTTTTCTTTGGCTTCAAAGACAAGCTGAATTAAACAAGAACTTATTAAATGAGTACAGGGCACTTCACTAGACCTGTGGATACCAAGGAAAAACCAAAGGTGGTCCCTGCTTTCAAGCATCTTACACTCAAATAGAAGAATGTATGTTTTTAGAAAAGAAAATACAGGCTAATTTGAGGAGGGAGAAAGGGCTTCTTGGATCATCATCCTACTCCCAGGTACTAGGGCCAGCATCTCCCCAGTCTCCTGAGTCCAACCGGGATCAAGAAAGTCACCTGAGGGGGCAAAGGAGATGGGATCTAAACTGATCCCAAAGAAGCAAAGGATCCCAATAGGTCAATGGAGGGAGTGCACTTTAAAAATGGGAGGCAGAAAGGCAGGAGATGGAATGCCAAGTTCAGATAACAGCAAATAGATCAGTTTGACTGAAACATAGAGCACATGAAGGAGAGTAACATGACGTGAATCTAGAAAGGTAAGATGGAATCAAATAGTGAAGGGTTTTTCATTCCAAGATGAGGAATTTATAATCTATGCTAGAGGTAAGAGGAAATCACTTACATTTTTAGAGGAAAAGAGTGATATAATCAGACCTGTGTTTTAGGAAAAGCAGAGAATGGATTGGATCAGGAAGAGACAAGAAATAAGGAGACCAATTAAGATGCAATTACAATAGTCCTGACAAGTGGAGATAAAGGTATGAACAAGAATAGTAGATGTGTGAATGTAGTGAGAGGAATAGAGTTGAGAGATAATATGGAGGTAAAATCAGCAAGAGATGACACCATATTGAATATAGGAGATAAATGAAAATGAATACTCAAGGATAGCTCTAGGGTTATTTCCTCTATTTTATGCCTCAAAATCCGTCTATAGCATTCCCCTCTAATTCTTCTCTATTTGCCCATTTAGACATGCTGGGTTTGAAATGCCTTCAGGATATTCAGGTGACAATGTCCAGTGGACAGCTGCCAACGCAAGACTGTAGCTCAGAGAGATTAGGGATAGAAGTATAGAACTGGGGGTCATCTACAGAGAGATGATTGCATCCACTGTAACTGATGAGATTCCCAAGAGAGAGGGTGGAGAAAGAAACAAGGAGAAAACCTAGGACTGAAGCTTGAGGGATGCTCACCGTAGTATATGGGAGTAGGATGATGAACCAGCAAAGTTGCCTGAGAAGGAATGATCACACGGATGGAGGATCAAGTGAGAGCAATTATAAAAACAGAAAGAAAAGAGTATTCAAGAAGATGAGGATGATCAATAATATCAACAGCTCCAGAGAGGTCAAGAAGAATGAACACTGAGGGAAAGCCATTGGATTTAACAATGAAGACATGACAAGTAACCTTAGAGGAAGCAATTTCAGTAGGGTGTTGGTGTCAGACTACGGTTTGCAAGATAAGAAGAAGGGAGTTGGAGAGAGGAAATGTTTATATGGCTTTCACTTAGTGGGATACCAGTGGGATGTAAAGGATGTTTAAGGGTGGGGAACACCTAAGCATATTTGTAGGCAATGGGGATTTAAATAAAGCAGATAAGGAAATGACAGAGAGGGGATGATCAAAGGGCCACACTTCCAGGGGAGAAGGGAAGAGATGGAATCAATGGCACCAATAGAGAAGTTATCCCTCATCAGGAGAAGGGCCACCAATCTTCGACAGAACTTAGAGCAAAGAAAGAAGAATGGAGGGGTTCTGAAGTATAGACTAGAGGAACTGAGCATGGATGACCTCCATTTTGTCATTAAAGGAGGAGGTGAGATCCTCTGTTAGGAAGAGTGTAGAAGACTTGGAGAGAAAAAGGATATCTGGAACAAATATCATGGTGAGTGCAACAGAGAATAGATCAAGGAAGAATAAAAGAATTTTGTATAGACGAGGAGGGCCCACCTGAAATTAATAACATACATTTGTAGTGGATCCTGTCAGGACAATTGTGAGAAATCCTCCAGTAGTGTTCAGCAGCACACAAGAAGAAGTAGAAAAGGCAAATGGTGATGATATTCCAGGTTTGAGATTTGACAGGCAAAAGAAACAATAGGACAAGGGAGCAAACAAAGTTAGAACTAAGGTGGGACAAGAAGAGCTTTGCCCAGGACACGACATTTAAAGTTCACTGACAGCTTTTGAAGACTACAAGAGATAGAGCTTAGCAGCAAGCTAGCAAGAATGAGTAGTTAAAGTAAGAAGATACTAAAAATTCCTAATCATAACTCTGAGGCAGATTCACAGGTAGAGGACAGTGTATGGTTGGAAGGTTGGACTTCAAAGTGAGTAAAGTGAGTGAAGTGCAAAAGCATTGGACCTTGGGTAAGTCATCTAAGTTTTTCTCTGTTCTACTATTGTCAAGTGAAGGAATTTGACTAGATGACCTCTAAGGTCTCTTTTAGCTCTAAATCTATGATTTATGATTTGAGGGTCAGAGTGGTTAGATGATGAGGTCAGGGTGAGGACAAAGAATAAGTTTAGTTAGAATGGGGTAGTGGAAAGGATAGAAAAACAGAAGGTTGTGATCAGAGAGAAGAAGTTTAATTAATTAACCAGTTTATTTCAGTCAAACATATATTAAATACTTCCTGTGTGCCAGGCATTGAATTCTGAATCATCCAGGTAGAATACTTATGGATAAAGATGAGATCAAGGGTATGACTATCCCTGTGTGTAGCTAAGGTAGAAGGAAAGTTCTTATCATGAAAGTTGAGGAAACTGATGGACTTGGAGGCCAGGATGTTTGAAAGGACATTAACATGTGTGTTGAAGTCCCCAAATATGAGGGCAGGAGCTGAGCTGGAGCAGAATACTATGAGCCAGGGACTGAGCTCCTTGACAGAAGAGGGAGAATGATCTGGGATTTAGGTTGATGACGGTAACAAGGACCAAGATAGGAAAGCAACACCAATGAAGCACATCTCAGAGGAAAGGGTGTTGCATGCTAGCAACAGAGGAAGGGTCTGGGGGAAGGGGGAACAATTACCTTTGCCTTTTATTCCTAGTGGTACCCATCATTGAGTTGATAGTCCTGTGAAGGTACAGAACCCCCTGAAAACAAATGAGGGAGCCACACACACACACACACACACACACACACACACACACACTATTTTTCCCTTGATGTTCCTTCTTCACTCCTTGAATAGCATTTCATTATCAATCCCCTAGCTCTGGTGTTCAGCACCTGGAAAGTTGCCTCTTCTTTTCTATGGTATTTCAATAATTTCTCAAGGTATGGAACCAGTAAAACCTGAGTTCAATTCCAGCTTCAGATACCAGTGCTCCTAGAGGGGGACAATGAGGTCTTCAAAAATGGCCCTGGTAGCCTATATCATATTGCACACTGTCTTGGTGAGGGAGGTAGGGAGGGAGGTGGAGAAAAACTTAAAACTCAAAAGCTTATAGAAGTGATTGTTGATAAATTAAAATAAATTAATAAAAAAAGAAAAAAATGGGCCTGGAAATGGAAGCAAAGGAAATAAGTATTTATTAAATACCTACTATGTGTCAGGCACTATGCTGATATTTTTTAAAAACAAATATTGTCTCATTTGATCCTTAAAGGGGGATAATTACCCTCTTTTTTCAGTTAAGGAAGCTGAGGCAAACAGGGTTAAGTGACTTGCCCAGGGTCACATAGTTAGTAAATGTCTGTGACTAGATTTTAACTCGGATCTTCCTGACATGAGGCCTTGTGCTCTCTCCACTGGGCCACCTAGCTGCCTGTGGCCAACCTAAGACCTCCCTGGAAGGGACATTCTCTAGAGAAAGAGAGGATGAGAGGATTATTACCCTTAATATGATTTTCTCAGTTTGGAGATACAACTGCCTCTCACTAATCCTGAACCTTTCATGACCTGAAAACTGGGGATTGAAACTGATGTTCCCTCCTACAGTGCTATGACCCTCAAATTCCTAAATGGATTGCACAGATCTAAGGACCATAGATCTAAAGCTGGAAGAGTCTTCAGAGGTCCATCTGGCCCAATCTGGCCTGATACAGATGGGGAAAATGAGGCTCAGGGAAGATGGTTTCTTTGAACCCAGGTTTTCCCACTAATCTCATGAATGTGGATTTCCCCTTCCAGGGATATCACTCACAACCCATCCATGCCTATCAATCCTGTGTGACTTTCCTGTGATCTCCCATAAATTCATCACAGGAGGTTCACCCAACACAATGAGAATCTTCCTCAATTTCACCAGACATCTCAAAGACACAAGAGAACAATGGGCTGTCCACCTCCCTTTGTCATGTGACCGGCCCTTCCTTTCCAGTCACAGTTTCTCATTAGACAACCTTAGCTTCAATTCTAAGACTTTTGCAAGAAAAGGATTTATTTAGGCTTTAATAATAAAATAAAGGAGGACAAGGCAGATCTATCTCGTGGTACATGTATTCTCTTGTGTCCCTGTGAGGTGTTGTTCATTCTTTCCAAGAAGCTGGCCTTCTGGATTTCCATATTTTTATACTCTTCCCTGTAGGTAAATGAAAGAAAAACTCACTAGTGACTTTTTTCAGTGCTGCCTCATGTTGTTTTGTCTGGCAGAAACCCAGCCTAGTCCTAGAGTCAATACTGACTTGCAGACATATGTTTGCTTTGATTTAAATCCTCTTGGATTTATGTAAACTGTTGCCTCTTCTCAAATCTAAAGTTTCTATAGGGCCCTTTCCCTCTCTTCTTTTCTTTCAGTTTTCTCATTTGAGAGAGGCTAACAGAACAAAGCTATTTACTTGGAATCTCTAAATTTTTACTTGCAATTCTTAGGAATTATCCTACTGGATCTTCTGTTTCCAGAACTGATACCAAGAGATGCGTCCTCATTTTTCTTCCTTATTTTATCATTAAAGGTTTATATGAAAAGCTTATATATTAAAATATATATCACCTTCTGCTAATACTGAATTTGGAAAAGATTCAGGTCATGTAAAGACCTGAATCTTTTCTTAATTCCTTTCAATACTGTCTTATAGCAATGGGTTCCATGTACCATAGTAGGAAGCACCTCCCTCCCTCCTTCCCCCTACTTTCCCTCCACTCTGTCTCACCTTGTAATTGATATGCTGATGGATATGTTATTTCATGAGTAGAAGAACTCTTTCTGCTAATGCATATCACAACCTTCGCACTCCTTCTCATCGTGTGATTCTTGCCCATCTTTTCTCATAAATACTGAACAGAGGACCCATCTAAAATACTAGAGGCCTTGTCACTCTCTTAATAACTCTAGGGTATCCTATAGCACTTGGGCTGTCCATCTGTTTTCTCTCACCCTCACTATGTGACTCAGCCATCTCCTTGATTCTTTTCTCCCAACACCCTCGCTTAATATCTGTTTAATTGCCAGAACTTGTCAACTCTCCTTCCCCTTATCTCTATTCACATGGCTGCCACCCTAATTCAGTAGTACCTTATCAACCCTCTCTGGATTCATGCCTATTTAGAGTCAGCTAAGTAATACGGTAGGTATGGTGATAGAGTTAGAATCAGGAAGACCTGAGTTCAAATCCTGCTTCAGACATTTAGTAGCTTTATAACTCCGGACAAGTAGCTCTCAATCTCTCTCAACTTCAAGTTCTTTATCTATAAAATGGGGATAATAATAGCACCTACCTCACAGAGTTGTTGTTATGATCAACTGATATAGCGTGTAAAGTGATCTGCAAACCTTCAACAGCTATATATACATGTTAGCTACTGTCCTTCCTGCCTTATCTTTTCCCTCTCCAATCTATTTTCCACAAAGCTACCAAACTGATATTCCTACAGCATAGGTCTGATTATATTACACCCCTTCCCCCAAGTTATGACTCTCCAGTGGCTTCCTGTGGCCTCTAGGATGTGATAGAAACTTCTCCTGTTGGCATCTAAAGTCCTTCACCATCTGGCTTCAGCCTACCTTTTCCAGCTTATTATATGTTATTCTCCTTTGCACACTCTACATTTCAGCCTAGCTAGCCCGAATTGCTATTCTCTGTACACAACATATTACCTCCTCTATTTGTGCTTTTATATAGGTTGTCCCTCATGTTTGGGGTGTACCTCCTCTTCACCTCATCTTTGCCTCTTAAATTCTTTAGTTTCTGTCAAGGCTCCCAAGTGTGCTAGCGCCCCTCCCCCTAACATGACTACTCACACACACACTCACATACACACATACACACACACACACACACACACACACACACACACATCTGTGAAAATGTTTCTCTCCCAGGAGAATATAAGCTTCTTTAGACTAACTCACTTTTCTTTTGGAATCACCAGCATCTAGAATAGTACCCGGCATAAAAGTACTTAATAAATGCTTTCAGAATCAATACTGAAAGGTGGGTGTTACCTGGTCCCAGTGATTTATCTACATTCATTTTAGTACATTTGGTTTATTTTGGTTATTTCATCAGGTTCCCATAATCTCTCTATTTTCCAGGGGACAATATGAGAAGGAGACTCTCTCTAATGCTTTCTTTCCTTAAGAATTCATTCACAGGGGGCAGAGCCAAGATGTTGCAGTAAAAGCAGTGATTTGCTTGAACTCTCCCCCAAACCCCTCCAAATACCTACAAAAAATGGCTCTAAACAAATTCTAAAGCAGCAGAACCCACAAAAAGATAGAGTGAAACAAATGTCCAGCCCAAGACAACCTGGATGGGTGATTTGAAAGGTATATCGAGGGGGCAGCTAGGTGGTGTAGTGAATAGAGCACAGGCCCTGAAGTCAAGAGGACCTGAGTTCAAATCTGGCCTCTGACCAAACACTTGACACTTACTAGCTGTGTGACTCCAGGCAAGTCACTTAACCCCAATTGCCTATAAAATTAAAAAAAAAAAAAAAGAAAATTATATCTCGCCAGGCTGGGAGAGGAACACAGTTTGGCATGGGTGCATAGGCCGCAGCGAACCTGGAGCAGGCCTCAGAGGACTGAATCATGGGCAGCTGTGGTGGTTTCCAGACTTCTCAACTCACAAACGCCAAAGACAACTAAGAAGGCCGGGGGAAAGGGTCGGGTTTGGCAGGGGGGGGGGGGGGCCAGCCCCAGTCCCCGAGCGTAGCCCTGGGGCGGCGGTTGCCTCCAGAGCTTCTGGCCCACAGACTAAGGAGGAATCTAGTGGCTGATCAGAGGGGGATTGCAGGAATCTCTTTGCTGTTGCTGAGGCAGGATTCCCTTGCTTTGCCCATGGTTAGATCTGGGTCACAGTTCTGCGTGGCGGTCCTGGGGGGAGGAGGAGTGCTGGTATGGTGGATCTTGTAGTGGCTGTGGAGAGGGAATCCTCCTCACAGTTCCAAGGCAGAAAAGAGTGCTTGTGGTCACTCATAGACCAGAGCATAGGCCAGGAAAGGAGTAAACACCTCTCCCTTGATCATAGCACCTTGGAAGAACTGAAAATTTATAGGTCCCTAGAAGTATCTCTGAAAACAGCTGTACAAACCCATGATGCTTGGGACAGTATATTCTCTGCACTGGAAGCAGACCCCTACCTTAACAAAGACTTTAAAACTCAAGTAATTGGCTGGGAGCATGATCAAACCTCGAAAAAAAAAAAAAGTCAGACCATAAAATCTTTCTTTGGTAACAAAGAAGATCAAAACATACAACCAAAAGACAACAAAATCAAAGCTCCTACATTCAAAGCCTCCAAGTAAAAGATGAATCAGTCCCAGGCCATGAAAGAGCTCAAAAAGGAGTCTGAGAAACAAGAGAAGTAGAGGAAAAACTGGTAAGAGAAATGAGAATGATGTAAGAAAATCATGAAAAAAAAAATCAACAGCTTACTAAAAGAGACCCAAAAAAATACTGAAGAAAATAACACCTTAAAAAATCGCCTAACCTAAATGGCAAAAGAGGTTCAAAAAGCCAAAGAGGAGAAGAATGCCTTAAAAAGCAGAATTGGCCAAATGGAAAAAGAAGTCCAAAAGATTACTGAAGAAAATACTTCCTTAAAAATTAGAATGGAGCAATTGTAAGCTAATAACTTTATGAGAAATCAAGACACTGTAAAACAAATCCAAAAGAATGAAAAATTAGAAAACAGTGTGAAATATCTCATTGGAAAAACAACTGACCTGGAAGATAGATCCAGGAGAGAGACTTTAAAAATTATTGAACTATCCGAAAGCCATGATCAAAAAAAGAGCCTAGACATCATCTTTCAAGAAATTATCAAGGAAAACTGCCCTGATATTTTAGAACCAGAGGGCAAAATAGAAGCTGAAAGAATCCACATATCACCTCCTAAAAGAGATCCCCAAAGGAAAACTCCTAGGAATACTGTAGCCAAATTCCAGGGTTTCCAGGTCAAGGAGAAAATATTGCAAGCAGTCAGGAAGAAACAATTCAAGTATTGTGGAAACACAATCAGGATAACACAAGATTTAGCAGCTTCTACATTAAGGGACTGCAGGGCATGGAATATAATATTCCAGAGGACAAAGGAGATAGAATTACAACCAAGAATCACCTACCCAGCAAAACTGAGTATAATCCTGCAGGGGAAAAAAATAGTCATTCAGTGAAATACAAGACTTTCAAGCATTCTTGATGAAAAGACCCAAGTTGAATAGAAAATTTGACTTTCAAATACAAGACTCAAGTGAAACATGAAGAGGTAAACAGGAAAGAGAAATCATGAGACTTATTAAGGTTGAACCGTTTACATTCCTGCATGGAAAGATAATATTTGTAACTCATGAGACCTTTGTCAGTATTAGGGTAGTTGGAGGAAAAAATTATATGCATGTAGATAGATAGATAGATGGATAGATGGATGGATGGATAGATAGATAGATAGATAGAGGGCATAGGGTGAGTTGAAGATGAAAGAGTGATATCTGGAGAATAAAATTAAGGGGTGAGAGGATTATACTAGGAGGAGAAAGGGAGAGGTAGAATGGGGTAAATAATCTCACATAAAACAGACAAGAAAAGGCTTTTACAGTGGAGAGGAAGTGGGAGAAGGTGAGAGGGAACGAGTGAATCATTCTCATAAGATTTGGCTTAAGGAGGGAATAATATACACACTCAATGGGGTATGGAAATCTATCTTACCCTACAGGAAAATAGGGAGGGAAGGGGAGAAGAGAGCAGGAGGATGACAGAGGGGAGGGCAGATTGGGGGAGAGGGTAATCAAAAGCAAACACTTCTGAGGAGAGACAGGGTCAAAGAGAGAATAGAATAAATGGGGGGCGGGATAGGATTAAGGGAAATATAATTAGTTTTTCTCAACATGAAAAAAAAAAGAATTCTTTCAACCTTTTTGTTAGTTTTTCACAACATGAAAAAAATTCATTCAACCTTTTTGTGACCACCTTTCAGTGATCTTTCTCCCAAGAGCATTCTTGTTTCTACAGTCAGCAAGAGGCCCAACAGAGTCTTTAACTGGCTTTTTCCTTTTGGTATATTTAAAAGAGGCATGAGAGGGGACAGCTAAGTGGCACAGTGGATAGAACACTGGCCCTGGAGTTAGGAGGACCTGAGTTCAAATCCAGCCTTACACCAGACACTTGACACTTACTAGCTATGTGGCCCTGGGTAAGTCACTTAACCCCAATTGTCTCACCAAAAAAAAAAAAAAAAGGCATGAGAGGAAGCTGCTGGACAAAGAGTCAGCCTCAAAGGTAAGAACACCTTGGCTTCAAGTTCCATCTCTGACATATACTGGTAGTGTGTCCCCAAACAAGTTACTTAACCTTTCTGTGGCCTAGGAAACTCTGTAAGACTAGACATTGCAGATTATGTGCTGAACTGCATTGACTCAGAGTTTCCTGAGAATTCCTTATCCCAGTGAAATCATAGGTCTGGCCTGGGCCAAAGAAAAGAATCAAGCATTTATTAAGTGATTCTGGTCTACCAGGTACTTTGTAAAGTACTGGTGATTCAAGAGAAAAATGAAATAATTCCTTCCTTCAAAGAGACAATGTTCTATGGGAGAGACAACATATACACCTTTTAAAAAAAAACAAATATAAATATATTTGTAGCATCTTGAAAGATAAATATATATATACATAAAAATGTTTCTCTGTGTGTATATATATATATATAATATACATATATACTTAATTGATAGTTTACACCAAATCTGTCATAATTTCTGGGTTTCCTGGTCTCTTTGTATTCCTCATCATTCTGGTATGGGTTTGTTTGTTTGTTTTTTCAAGATTTTTTTCCCTGCGCTTTTTCTCATGTAACTGGGATTATTTATACAACATTGCATTCACTTGCTCTTTGGCCTTTTTGTGTTTAGGAAAATGTCCAATTTTGAAGAATTCCACTATCAGCACTGCCCCTAAGTGACTCGAGATTTACCAGTTGTTCACTTTATCCTTGGATAGAACTAAGTTACATCATTTCAGCAGAGCTAACCAAGGTGAACACTTAGCAAATCATTATTGACTTACAGTCTCTTGCCAAAATCACAAACACCATGAGACAGCACTTCAAAATGGTCCAATGAGATTCTTTTTAGTTGGTTGTGCTGGGGTGGGGAGGGGGAGGAAGAGTTTCTTGTACACGATTTGGTTGACTGACAGTAGAGAGATGTGCTAATTGTATTGAAAATCTGTAATAATCTTCATCTATAAAGTGATAAGAGTGGACTTGAAGGTTTCTAAGGTCCCTTCCAGCTCTCAGTCCCATAATTTTATTATTCGATGGTCTGACCAAAGAGGAGTAAGCAGAGATGCATAGATTTAGAACTGGGAGAGGCTTCAGAAGGCATCAAGTCCTCTGCCCTCATTCTATAGATGAGAAAACTTTGGCTCAATGAGGTTAAGCAATTGCCACACTTTTACTAGGCAACAGAACTTGAATCTGAACCCTGCTCCTCTGCCTCTCATTCCAGCACTCCTTCCATCACACGCCAATACCTTTTTGCTCGAGTAAATAAGAAGGAAGGCTTCCTAAGACAAAAGCCTCTCTAAGTGCAGATTTCACAGTAGGGATGGTACTGGTCACCTACAAAGGGGAGAGAGAACACATCAAAAAGAAGTGGGGGAAGGATGGAAGTGGCACAGTGGAGGCACCACGGACTCATTTTATAATTGTGCCAATGTCAAGATTTGTTGTGAAATGTCAGCCTAAAAAAACATTGGATTTAGTCCAAAAGCACAACGTTGCTGTAGTGCCACCTGTTTTGAAAGTCTTTGAAAGTCAGCCCAAACATGATGTAAATCTGGGCAGTTCTATGAAAAAGAAACCTTAGTCTCTGCTTTGAGCCTCCTTGGGTACCAAGGTATCCCCTGCAAGGGCTCATATGTACTCACATTTAAGCTTAATAACCTAACTGCCAATGAAAGAGACAGTTTGGGATGTAACTACAACTCTTCCTTTTTCCTAGGCAGCCAGACAGAATGTGCTGGCCGCTACAGCTGGGACAGATTCTGTTAGGGCAGAGTTTCATGGCTTCCTATTCCATTACCTAACAACACTGTGTGTGTGTGTGTGTGTGTGTGTGTGTGTGTGTGTGTGTGTGTGT
>NW_020954590.1:79655403-79661224 GCF_900497805.2 Vombatus ursinus
TGTGTGTGTGTGTGTGTGTGTGTGTGTGTGTGTGTGTGTGTGTGTGTGTGTGTGTGCGCGCGCGCACACGTGCATGTGTAGGGTTGAACTTGTTATGAGAAATCATAAGGATACACCAGACAGTCTTACTCTCAGGGACAAGCTATTTCCGCAGGGTAGACCTATCTAATTTTCATGAAGGCAGGCCAAACTAACAGGCAAAATTTTGAAACCCATCCACCTTGCCTTTAAAAGTGCAGGCTAATTCATAGATGTGGCATTTTAAAAAGTTTGAGACATAGTTTCTGGGTAATTTAATCATTTTATTAACAATGCCAGCATGTTTATTAATAAAAGGATGGTCATTTGGCTGTCTCTCTCAAACCAAAAATCCCTCCTGGTGGTGAGCTCACAGTTTATATGCTCTTGGAACAGCAGATGTTCCTGAGGGTGCAATTAACTCTGATTGGTTAACAATTAATGAGAGGATGAATATTACAATGAAAGACTGGGCTATATCACAACGAGGGTCTGTGATACATAACTTGGGTCTCCCAAAGGAGTCTGGTCAAAGAAATCTATCAATTTCTATATCACCTGTCTGGTGAAAGGGAGAATCAGCATGTTCCCCGGACCTGTCTGAGTAAACACAATAAGAATCCTCCCATTAGCCCAAACTTTCTTTTATTGTCTGATTAGATTTTGGTCTGAGTAAATCTTTGAGAAAGATTTCCCACACTTGTTGATTTCTGGATGAGGAAGTAGAAAGGAGGAAAAATCTTGGTTCTGATTCAATAATTAGTTATTAATACAAGAGAGAAATAATAATTTCTTTCATAGGTTATGACCAGAATGCTCACATGCCCATCTTTATAAATCCTATAACAATAGTCATATACCCATGTCTAGTTATGGCCGAAGACTAGACAATCTGGCCCCCTCTTTCATGTGAAAGTGGCCTTCAATCAATCAGCTTTGCAGATGGGTTCCCAAAGTCCTGAGGCCCATAGTAACTGTGGTTGCCATGAGGAATTCTCTCATCCATCCTAAACTTTTAGGTGTTGCAGTCGTGCTATTTCTGAACACCGTCAGAAAGTATCAATATTCTGAGAATAAAATAAAACAAAAGGTATTATTAGAACTGCAAGATCTACTTGCAATCTGCTAACTAATTCTTATACACAGACTAGTTTTCTTTGCCCTGGTCATATGTGTAGACCAGTGCCTATGGACAAACGAATTAACTGAATTACAGTCTTTTTCAATTCAACACCCTAACATTGCACATCTATCTATTTGCCTATTTGTTTGTTCTATAGTACCTTAGAACTTTGCTTGACTTTGACCAAATTCAGTTAGTTAAAAGACGTACTTTCTTGATTTGTAGGAAAATCTACCACCTTGAAATAAAACTGAAGTGGATAAGAATTTTCACATGTAGAAATGTTCTGTTATATCATTAAGTAGTCTCTAATTCGTTGAACCAGTAGATTAAAATGTGAAACTAGAGATATGCTTATCATCAAATCTATTGTAAAAGGGATCTATTATAAAAGGGAACCAACATCTAACCATTCTGAAATTCAATTTGGAATTATGCTAAGAAAGTTGACTAAAATGTTCATACCTTCTGACCAAGGGATTCTACCAGTAGATATCTACTGGATGGAGGTCAATGATAAAAAAAAGAAAGGAAACATATCCACTAAAATATTCATAGCAGCACTCTTTTTTGTAGCAGCAAAGAATTGAAAAGAGAGTATATGTCTATCATTTGGGGAATAGCTAAACAAATTGTGGTACATGATTGTAAAATAACATTATTGTACCTACAAGAAATGATTAAGAATTCATGAAGAATTCAGAGAAGCATGGTAAGACATATGAATTGATGCAAAGTGAAATAAAAATGACTAAGCAAATAATATATACTACAGCAGCGCAAATGGAAAGAAGGAAAACAACTACAAAACTGAAACTGAATGTAGTATAAGTACAAAGATCAAGCTTAGGCCTAAAGAAAATTTAAGAAAATCTTCTCTCCTTTCTTTGTAGGGGTGTATAGCTATAGGTATGGAACATTTCATATACTGTCAGACTAAATTTATATATTGTTTAATTTTGCTGAACTACTTATTTTCTGTTTTCGAATTTTTTTACAAGGAATAACTCTCTGGGTATAGGAGCAAGAAAGGTATATCAAGAAATGAAGGTGCTTTAAAAAGAAGAGAAATCAATGTTTTTCAAAGAGGAACCCCATAATATAGACTTTTTTTCTCCCTCCAAAATATTTTTCATTCTCAACTTAAAACACTCTCCCATAAAAACAAAACAAAACAAAGACATTTCCATATATGTAGCAGAACATAGAAAGCTTTCTCTATGAAATTGTGGATCTCCATCTCAAAGCATGTGATAAATTCTATATATTATTTTCAAAACTGTCTTCCTTGACTGTGCTTCCTTTTGAATTGCCCTTTATTTTCTTCTGTTCATTTAAAAAAAAAAGTCTCAATAGACCCTTTTTTTAAAATTATGATCCCCCAAGGTAGATTTAAGTTAGCTAGTTGAGCTCCATTGACCTCTGATGCCTAGGTTTTTAAGACAAACAGTGGTTTAGGGTGGCAGCATTTGCTAATCCTGGTTCCCATCTTATCCTAGCCTCTCCTCTGGATGCAAATGTACCGGCTCCAGGACAAAGGGCAGTGTTACCAAAAGCTGCCTAGACACCAAGAGTTCCCTAAAGCCCTTCCCAAAGGTGTCATACCCTACAAGTGGGACATGCCCAGGGGTCCTGACAGCTATGCTACACGACCACATCCACAGCCTCACCTGGAAACTAACTGCCTCATTCTGTCCTCACCTTCAAGCTCTCTGCAACCTACCTGCACACTTCCCATTCTGTTTCCCCATAAGTCTCTGAGGCAACCTCTTTGGATAGAAAGGTGGAAACAATTAGCTGGCTTTTATGGAAGTTCCTTGCATTAACCTCAGTATAGGGGAAGCTTATTAGAGGCAACCTGTCCCCCACCCCCTATGTTCTCCTGCCTCTCATTTTGCTATTTCCTGCTATGCTGCCATTAGCTGTATGTTTCTAAAGAAATGAAATCATCTTACAAATATAGGAGTATGTAGTGCTGTGTTTTGCCCATGTAGGTTATATGTGTCCACCTGGGTCTCTAGCTATGGTTCACAGGGAGGCAAGAATAGATAGCCTCTTGAATCTCTTCCCCCCAACCCTTCTCCAAGGGAGACTGATTTCTGCCAGGAGGGAAAGCAGGAAGTTGGAGCCAGAAGTTGGCTACTCTACTTTCCTCAGAGATAGAGAGTAGTAGGCTAGAATTATATCTATCTGCTCCCTTAACTATTGTTAGTCTAGAAGAAGTAATTTTTAGGTTCAAACTATGCTCCTGATCACTATTCCTTAATGGAGAAGGAGTGTCCAGAGCTTTATACCCAAGCCTTGACCCTCTTCCCACCAAATGCCAATTCCACAATGAACATCCATTCAAAATAATAAACCCACTTATCCAAATAAATGGCAAACAGAAATCAGAGGAATAATCACATGAGCAATAATACTAGATAATACACAGAGTGAATGAGCCCTCCCGTTGGTTCCAATAGAACTCAGCTCAGCCAAGAGACAGAGTCTCAAACCTCACCCACAGAGACTTGAAGAGAAGGTGAAACTGTATGTCTTGTCTATCAAAGCCTGAAGCTAGAGGACCAGGATCTCTCTTTCCTTCAACTCTCATGAATGCTGCACCTCACAAGTATAAAGCATCAAGCAATCAATTTCCACTTAAATAAATAGTTTTCAGTACCAAGGAAAGTGGGAAAGATCTTCCCTGCAGTTAGGAGGCAACTGTCAAAAGAGTGAAATTGCAATCAATTGCATAGGTAACCAAAAATAAAAGATTTTCTTTATCACTTAAATAGCTTTTCAATGCCAAGGAAAATGGCTCTGAGACATGGTCTTAGAAGGATAACAAAAGAGACTTTGATCAGAAGAGTCTACAAGTGGCCAGCAGTATTTTCACTTTAATGCTTCTTTAAAGAAGGAGGGGGAGGGACAAGGAACTTTACCAGAATTCTAAAGTTAGGGGGAAAGACCTTGATTTACCACAATAACTTCCTATAGATGCATATGCATGTATATGTTCTCCGGCAAGCAGTGGTAATTCAATTATATTCACTGGGGAAGGCCACATCCTTCTTGCAATCAGCTGCATGATCTACAGGATGTTTGTAAGTTGCCTTCTAGACACTCCTCAGTGTACTTGGGGAAAGGCTATGTAGTTCCTTCTCTTCCACTTACAGCCATGAAGTTGGAGGTAGCGCTGGAAACCTTTGTCCTTCGGGAAGTTGTTTCTCTCCTGGGGCCCTGAAGTTCGAGTCTTCTCCCCATTAACAACCTATGCATTATTTCACTGTCTGTAGTAAAGGGGCAGCTAAGTGATGCAATACTGTAAGTCAGGTGAATTTTAGTTTGTGTGGAGTGGACTTTCTGTTATTCTTTCTTAGAGTTTTCTTCCCAGGATCCATAGCCATAACAATCTCTGCTTCCCAGATGTTAGATATGAGTTCTCATGATCATGGTTCTAAACAGTTTCTACCACACTTGCGCAGTAGATACAGGGATGAAGTGATGTAAAATTGTGAGGCTATTGCTGGCGATATCCCTTCTTTGTCTTTTGCCCTATAAAGCAAGTGGGCATTGGTCAGTGACTGGGGATCCCCACAGGGGTGAATGTGCAGGCTGAATGCTGTGCGTGCCTTGATTGGCCCCCATCAAGGCTTGGGAAGGGAATTTGCTGTTTGCCTCAACCGGCCCCCATTGAGGTTTGAGGGGATTAAGGGGAGTGCACAAGTTGTGCCTGTCTCGATTGACCGCATCGAGATGAGGGGTAGTTGCCCTGCCTTTACACCGGCCCCTGTGAGAAAGGTTGGTAGGGAATGCTGTAGGAGCTGATGCTCCCATGATCAGCAAATTCCCTTTGGGAATACTAGACTAGAATAAAGTAAGCTTATTTAACCCCTTATTATGACTCCATTCCTGTTTTCCTGTCTGATCAGATCAAAAGCAAACTTGCTAGTGAGAGAGGTGATAGAAGCCCACCTGTGTCTCCTTCCTAAGAAATGGCATAGTCTGTGTGTTTACTTGTTCAACAAGTACATAGATAGAATACTAGCCTTAAAGTCAAGAAAACCTAAGTTTGAACCTTGCCCCAGGTACTTGCTAGCAGTGTGGGCATGCACTGAACTTCTCTCAATCTCTGTTTTCTCATCTATAAAATGGAGATAATAATTATCTATATTTACATAATGAGTGGAGATTCTAGGCTCCATCTAAGGAATCTTAATACAAAATTTCACATATAAAGTATTTTCTTGTCTAGTAATAAAACAACTTTTAAAATTAATCCACAGGGTTATTGTGAGGATTAAATAAGATAACATGCAAAGCACTATGAAAATCTTAAAAGTAGTATATAAATGCTACTTATTATTGTTAATATTATTATATTGGAGGCAACTAGGTGGCACAATGTATGGGCACACTGGCCTAGAGTCAAGAAGACCTGAGTTCAAATTTGGCATCAGATACTTATTACCTGTGCGACCCTGGTCAAGTCACTTAACCTCTGTGTGCCTCAGTTTCCTCACCTGTAAAATGGGTATAATAATAGCATCTACCTCCCATTGTTGTTGTGAGGATCAAATGAACTAATAATTGTAAAACACTTAGCCCAGTACCTGACACATAGTAGGTATTATATAAATATTAGCTACTACTACTACTACTACTACTACTACTACTACTACTACTACTACTACT
>NW_020954590.1:79661234-79832144 GCF_900497805.2 Vombatus ursinus
CTACTACTACTACTACTACTACTACTACTACTACTACTACTACTACTGCTGCTGTTACTGCTATTACTACTGATGTGGATACAAATGATGCCCTAAGGATTAAAAAGAATATTAAGTGTTGCTCTTCCCCAAACTGAAGATTTTGTGATTTAGTTTCAGCAATTAACAGAATAACAGCTAGATCCCTCAATCAATCGTACCAATATTCAATTATTCTTATTGAGGTCAGATTTGGGAGCGTGGTTCAGGTATGAAAGAATTCACTTGGACCTTCTTTGAAGTCATTGGGAGCTTTATTATGTGAGAAAACTCCACGGGTCTCCTTAGCAAGAAAGCTAAATGGGGCCCTGATTTTGGGGGGAATTCTGCTTATATAGAGGTTTCAGAATGATGTGTAGTTTTAGAGGGTTTTATGGGGTTAAAAATTAAAGACAGGACAAGAAAACATTTTATGACATGGGATAAGGGAGACAAAGGGAATTCTTTATGGTTTAAGGATTTAAGGACAGGGCAGTAGGACACAGGTTAAAAATTAAAGGACAGGGGGAACATAGAATAAGAGACACAAAAGCATTACTATTGCTTGCCAGAAAACATCGATATGTATACACATCTATAGCAAGCTATAGTGGTAAATCAAGATCTTTTCTCCCTAACCTTAGATTTCTAGTAAAGCTCATCATCCTTCCCCATCCCCCTTTAAAAAAAGCATTAAAGTGAAAATACAACCAGCAATTTGTAAACTCTTCTGATCAAAGTCTCTTTTGTTATGCTTCTGGGAACATGCCTCAGAGCCATTTTCTCTGACATTGAAAAGCTATTTAAGTGATAAAGAAAATCTTTTCTCTTTGGTTACCTATACAATTTATTGCAGTTTCACTCTTTTGACTTAGATCTCTCAATAGCAGAAAAGATCTTTCCCAGTTTCCTAAACTTTCATAATATTCAGCCTGTTATCTTGATCCTAGAGAAATTGGTTTTTGTAGTACACTATAGATAACTGCTTAAGTAAAAATGAGCCAGTTACTACTTTGGAAACCCCTAGAAGTAGAAAACGGAAACATCCTTAATAAATGTCAGTAATGGGATGATTTTGCAGAAGCCATCTTTGGTACCAACACTTAAAGGTAATGTGGGTATCAATATCTCCTTGTCCACTCCTCATTTTGAGACCTGAGACTTCAGGCCCCTGTTCTATCTGGCTACCTGGATGGAAAGCCATATTTGGTGCTGCTCCACTTCTGAGAGCCTTGAGAGATGCTGCCATACAACCTATTCCCATTAGCCATTTGAGAATTGTAACTCTCTTCCCTCTCCTTTCTGTACTAATTCATCTGTGATAACTGACTTCTATGCTATTCTGAGAGTTGGTGGAGAACCAACTTATGACATAAAGCTAAGGAGTATCCAATCTTATCTCTAGCTTTTCTGAAACCTCTAATGGCTATAGAAAAATATACTTCAATAAATCTCATTAGGATTCCTAAATTCTGTGCACATGGCCTGTTTCTTTCTTCTCTGAACATGATGCTAGTGTAGAGGACAATTGTAGCTTGGAAAAATATAGAAGTTGGACCATCCTGAAAGAGAATAATATTTCCCACAATGCATAGATGCCACTTTTCAAGCACTTCATTCAAATAGACCATAAGAAAATACTAATAGACAGAGCCAAGATGGCAGAGGGAAAGCAGTGACTGTCTTAAGCTCTCTTCCAAAGCCCTCCAAATACCTAAAAAAATGGCTCTAAACAAATTTTAAAGCAGTAGAACCCACAAAAGACAGAGTGAAACAAATTTCCAGCCAAAGACAGCCTGGATGGTTGATCAGAAAGGTATATTGCGCCGGGCAGGGAGAGGAGGGCAGTTCGGCATGGGCACGCAGGCCGCAGCAACCCTGGAGCAGGCCTCAGAGGACTGAATCTCAGGCAGCTGTGGTGGTTTCCAGACTTCTCAACCCCTGAATGCCAAGACAACTTAGAAGGTCAGTGGGAAAAGTCTGTGACTGTGGTGAAAGAGGAGCTAGGTCTCAGCTGCAAGTCTCAAGTGTGGCCCAGGGCCGCAGCTTTTTCCTGAGCTTCCAGCCCACAGACTGAGGGGGAATCAAGTGGCTGATCAGAGGGGGATTGCAGGGATCTCTTTGCCAGTGCTGAGGCAGGAATCTCTTGCTTTACCTGTGCTTGGATCTGGGTCACAGTTCTGAGGGGTGGTCCTGGGGCAAGGAAGAATGCTGGTGCAGTGGAGCTTGTTGTGGTGGTGGAGAGAAAACATCTTGCCCCTTATCATAGCACCTTGGAAGAAATGAAAATTTACAGGTCCCTAGAAGTACCTCTAAAAACAGCTATACAAACCCCTGAAGCTTGGGACAGTATACTCTTCACATTGGAAGCAGACTTTTACCTTAACAAAGAGTTTAAAACTCAAGTAATTGGCCGGGATCATGAGTAAGCAGCGCAAAAAGAGTCAGACTATATTTTCTTACTTTAGTGACAAAGAAGATCAAAACATACAACCAGAAGAAGACAACAAAGCCAAAGCTCCTACATCCAAAGCCTCCAAGAAAAATATGAATCAGTCCCAGGCCTTGGAAGAGCTCAAAAGGGATTTTGAGAAGCCAGTAAGAGAAATAGAGGAAAAACTGAGAGTGATGCAAGAAAATCATGAAAAACAAGTCAACAGCTTGCTAAAGGAGACCCAAAAAAATACTGAAGAAGATAACACCTTAAAAAACAGCCTAACCCAAATGGCAAAAGAGGTCCAAAAAGCCTACAAGGAGAAGAATGCCTTAAAAAGCAAAATTGGCCAAATGGAAAAGGAAGTCCAAAAGATTACTGAAGAAAATACTTCCTTAAAAATTAGAATAGAGCAATTGGAAGCTAGTGACTTTATGAGAAATCAAGACACTGTAAAACAAATCTAAAAGAATGAAAAATTAGAAAACAATGTGAAATATCTCATTGGAAAAACAACTGACCTGGAAAATAGATCCAGGAGAGAGAATTTAAAAATTATTGGACTATCTGAAAGCCATGATCAAAAAAAAGAGCTCAGACATCATCTTTCAAGAAATTATCAAGGAAAACTGTCCTGATAGTTTAGAACCAGAGGGCAAAATAGAAACTGAAAGAATCCACCAATCTCCTCCTGAAAGAGATCCCCAAAGGAAAACTCCTAGGAATATTGTAGCCAAATTCCAGAGTTCCCAGGTCAAGGAGAAAATATTGCAAGCAGCCAGAAAGAAACAATTCAAGTATTGTGGAAACACAATCAGGATAACACAAGATTTAGCTGCTTCTACATTAAGGGACTGCAGGTCATGGAATATAATATTCCGGAGAGCAAAGGAGATAGGATTACAACCAAGAATCACCTACCCAGCAAAACTGAGTATAATCCTTCAGGGGAAAAAATGGTCATTCAGTGAAACAGAGGACTTTCAAACATTCTTGATGAAAAGACCAGAGTTGAATAGAAAATTTGATTTTTAAAATACAAGACTCGAGTGGAACATGAAGAAGTAAACAGGAAAGAGACAATCATAAGAGACTTACTAAGGTTGAACTGTTTACATTCCTGCATGGAAGGATGATATTTGTTACTCATGAGACCTTTGTCAGTATTAGGGTAGTTGGAAGGGAAAAAATTATATGTAAGTATACATAGATATAGATAGATAGAGAGCACAGGGTGAGTTGAAAATGAAGAGGTCATATCTGGAGAATAAAATTAAGGGGTGAGAGAAGAATATACTAGGAGAAGGAGAAAGGGAGAGGTAGAATGGGGTAAATTATCCCACAAAAAAAAAACAGAAAAGAAAAGGCTCTTACAGTGGAGGGGAAACAGGGGAAGGTGAGAGGGAATGAGTGAATCTTATTCTCATAGGATTTGACTTAAGGAGGGAATAACATACACACTCAACTGGGTATGGAAATCTGTCTTACCCCACAGGAAAATGGGGGGGGGGAAGGGGACAGGAGACAGGGTCAAAAGAAAGAATAGAATAAATGGGTGGGTGGGATAGGATTAAGGGAAATAGAGTTAGTTTTTCACAGCATGTCTACTATGGAAGTGTTTTGCATAACTGCACAGGTATAACCTATATTTAGTTGCTTGCCTTATCAATGAAGGTGAGTGGGGAGGGAGGAAGGGAGAAAATTTGGAACCCAAAGTTTTAAAAACACATGTTTAAAAAAATGTTTTCACATGCAATTGGTAAATAAGAAACACAGCAAATGGGGTACAGAAATCCATCCTGCCCTACAGGAAAATTGAAGGGGAAGGGGATAAGAGAAGGGGGGGTAGAAATAGAAGGGAAGGCAGACTAGGGGAAGGGGTATTTAGAATGCATGCCATCTTGGGGTGGGGGGAGAGGCAAGATGGGGTGAAAATTTGGAACTCAAAATCTTGTGGAAGTAAATGTTGAAAACAAAAAAATAAATAAATAAATTACCATAAAAAAAAGAAAATAGTAATAAACAAAATAGAGAACATGGTCCACATGCTCCTGTTTTACTTTCTATTACTTGAAATCCCAGGTTGCAAAGTTAATCAAGTGTTCCATTTAGTAAAGTTTGACAAAATGTCTTTCTGAAAAAAAATCCAGCCTCAGGAATATAATTCAGCATGGGAAAAGAAAGAATATCCTAAAGTTTATCAAGCAAATCCAAAAGTAAACAGGGAGGAAAACCACCAATGAAAGAGGATGGTGGGATAGATAGAAGAGTTCTTAGAAGGGAATGAACAAAGTAGTATTTATTATATAGCATAGGAACTTTTTCAAATTCAGGATGTCATCTTATTACTTCTGAAGAATTTATTAACGCTTCTGCCCAAGTTACCCCTAAAAGAAAACTCACAGTATACATGGAATTATAAACAGATTGTAGTTGAGTTAAGCTATTTAAAACCATATCTTATGAATTTTAGACTATAGAAATCAGAAATATTAACTAAGCAAAATCCATAACAGAATGGACTTAGCATGGTTTATGTTTGCTATCTTTCTCAATTCACTAAGAAGGGGATATAGCAAAAAAAACAAACAAACAAACCAGAATGTAACTTATTTACTGTTTAATTTTAAAAGGATTTAAAGGTTCCATAGAATGCTCTTTCATAACTATACATTCCAGATCTAGCCTATTCTAGCCTACCTTTAAAATTCACCATCTAGAAACCTCATTCTATTGTAACTGAACTTTCCTTCATTTTATATGAATTTTCTTCCCAGAAACTATTTTTTGATATATTTTGTATTTAATTTTCTGTGTGCAAGATATTTCCCCCTAATAAAATATAAACTCCTTGAGGAAAGGTACGATTTCATTTTAGTTTTTGTATTCCCAGCATCTAGCACAGTACATGGCACATGGTAGATGCTTAATAAATGATTGTTATTTTTTCCAACTTTATTTTTAATGAAATTTCTTTCTTTCAATCAATAATAATCCATTTTCTTTTTTTTCAAAGCACAGAGACTTTTTTCATTATTTTTTTCAATTCCAAATCCCGTCCCTACCATTACCCCTACCCCACTCAATGAGAAGATGAAAAAAACAAAATTCATTATACATATGTATGGTCATGCAAGATAAATGTCTGCATTAACCATTTTACATAAAAAAGAAAGAAAAGAGGAAAGAAAGGAAGGTACAAAAAAAGAAAGGAAAGAAGGAAGGAAGAAAGGAAGGAAGGAAGGAAGGAAGGTAGGAAGGAAGGAAGGAAGGAAGGAAGGAAGGAAGGAAGGAAGGAAGGAAGGAAGGAAGGAAGGAAGGAAGGAAGGAAGGAAGGAAGGAAGGAAGAGAAAAAATATGCTTCAGTTTGGACTCTGAGTCCATCAGTTCTCTATCTGGAGGTAAGTAGCATGTTTTATCATGAGTCCTTTCAAATCATAGGAGGTCATTGTATTGACCAGAATTACTAAGTTTTTCAAAGTTCATTATATTTACAATATTTATGTTATTGTATAAAGTGTTCTTTTTGTTCTACTCACTTCACTTTGCATTAGTTCATACAGGTTTTCCTAGGTTTTATTGAAACCATTGCTTTCATCATTTCTTATGCCACAAGATCATTCTATTGATTACATATACCAGAATTTGCTCATCCATTCTTCAATTGATGGGTGTCCCCTCAGTCTCCAATTCCTTGCCACCACAAAAAAAATCTACTGTAAATGTTTTTGTACACATGGATCATTTTCCTCTTTCTGCGACTTCTTTGGGGTATAGTCCTAGTAGCAGTATTACTGAGTCAAAAGGTATTCTTAGCCCTTTGGGCATAATTCCAAATTGATTTCTTGAATGGTTGGACTAGTTCACAGCTCCACCAATAGTGCATTAGTGTTACCCATTTTCCCACATCCTCTCCAGCATTTGTCATTTTCCATTTTTGTCATCCCAGTCAATCTTATTAGTGTGAGTTGGTAACATAGAGTTGTTTTAATTTGAATTTCTCTAACGATTAGTGATTTAGAGAATTTTTTTCATATGGCTCTTGATAGCTTCGATTTTTTTTTTATTCTGAAAACTGCTTTTTCATATCCTGTGACAATTTATCAATTGGGGAATGGCTCTTATTCTTCTAAATTTAACTCAGTTCCCTATATATTTTAGAGATTAGACCTTTACCAGAGAAACTTGCTGCAAAAAATTTCTCCCAGTTTCATGCTATTCTTATACTTTTAGCTGCATTGGTTTTGTTTTTGCAAATTTTTTTTAATTTTGTGAAATCAAAATTATGCATTTTACCTCCCATGAACTTCTCTATCTTGTGTAGTCATGAACTATTCCCTTATCCATAGATTTGACAGGTAATTTCTTCCCTGCTCCACTAATTTGCTTATGATATCACTCTTTATTTCTAAAGTATGCACCCATTTTGAGCTTATCTTGGTATATAGTATGAGACGTTGTTCTGTGAATAGTTTCTGCCAGACTTCTTTCCAGTTGTCCCAACAGTTTTTGTCAAATAGTTAGTTCTTATCCCAATAACTGGTATCTTTGGGTTTATCAAACACTAAGTTACTGTGCTCATTTGCTTCTTTCAATCAACTTCTATTTCTTACCTAGTACAAAATTGTTTTGATGATTATAGCTTTATACTACAGTTGAGACCTGGTACTGATAGGTCCCCTCCAGCCTATTTTTTTCCACTGATTCCCTTAATATTCTTAACTTTTCATTCCTCCAGATAAATTCTATTATTTTCTTTCTAGCTCTACAAAGCAATTCTTTGGAAGTTTAATGGGTATGACACTGAATAAATAAGTTAAATTACATAGTATTGTCATTTGTATTTATTGATTTGGCCCTACCTACCCATGAGTAATTATTATTTCTCCAATTATTTAGATCTATCTTTATTTATATAATAAGTATTCTGTAATTATGTTCATTTAGTTTCTTTATATGTCTTGGCAGGTAGACTCCCAAGTATTTTTTTCTCTGTTTACAGTTATTTTAAATAGAATTTCTCTTTCTATCTCTTCTTGCTAGATTTTTTTAAGTAATATGCAGAAATACTACTGATTTATGTGGATTTATTTTATATCCTAAAACTTTGCTGAAGTTGTTAATTTTTAAATTAGCTTTTTAGTTAATTCTTTAGGGTTTTCTTGGTAAAAACAACAATAATAACAACAACAAAAACAATCTGCTTTCTCTCTATCTACCTCCCTCCTCCCAATTTAGAAAGTAAGAAAGACAAAACCTATATTATAAACATATATAGGCATATTTTTTTATATTTATATTATTTTATTTTTAAAAATAAAAATATTAAAATATTTAAAATATTATAATTTATAATTTATATTTCAAGCAAAACAAACTTTCATGTTGGCCACACACACGCACACACACACACACACGCACACACACACACATGCTCAATCTGCATTCTGATTCTATTACCTCTCTGTCAGGAGGTGGGTAGTATATCATGATTTTAGATAGTATATTCTTAATTAGTCATTGTGTTGATTGAATTTCCAAGTCTTTCAGAGTTGTTTTTACAATACTGTTGTCATTGCATAAATTGTCTTCCTGGTCCTGCTCAATTGACTCTCCATCACTTCATACAAGTCTTCCCATCTTTGTCCTCTGACTCTGAAAACATCCCCTTCATAATTTCTTATAGTGCAATAGCATTGTGTCACTTTTATGTACCATAATTTGTTCAGCTATTCATCAATTGGCTGACACTCTTTTATCTAATTATTTATCCCTGCAGAGAGCTGTTCTTTATATTTTTCTACATCCTTAGAGATTATTTTGTTTACTACTAATCTCTCCCTTAATCTATCTTCCCTCTAAGTGTCCTCTTTCCCTCCTCTCCTTTGCCTGTTTTCTCTGTTGAGTGAACATATGTTTCTGTACCCAGCTCTGTGTTTGTGTGTATTTTTTTTCTCCTTTGACCACCAGTTCAGATGAGAGTTGAGATTTGAGTGTCACCAGCTCCCTTCCCAATTCCTTCCTTCTTGCTTGTGTAAACATCTATGCGCATGCTTTGGTCACGTGAAACAATTTTCCCCATCTTGTCTCTCCTTTCTCCCCCTCAGCCAGTATATTTTTATTCTCTTTCCTTTCCATTCTTCTTTTAAGGTCACCAAAACATAATAGAACCACTCCCAGGCTCTTAGTCTAATTATTCTCTCTCTATGACTCCTGAGGATGATAGAGTTCTAATGAGATACTTGTATCATCTCCCCACATTAGAATGTAAACAGTTTATCTTTTTTTAGTCCCTCATAATTGTTCACTCATGTTTACCTTTTTATATTTTTCTTGACTCCTGTGTTTGCATTTCAAAGTTTTTAACTCAGCCCTGCTTTTTTCATCAAAAGTTCTTTGAGTTCCTCTATTTCATTAAAAATCCATTTTTTTTCCCTGCTAGGATTTTACTCAGTTTTGCTGAGTAAATTATTCTTGGTTGTAAGTTTATAACTTTTGCTTTCTGGAATATTCTATTCCAAGCTCTCCATTCTCTTATATGTGTAGCTACTGAATCATATGTAATATTGACTGTGATTCTTTGGTAATTGACTTATTTCTCTCTAGCTGCTTGAAATATATTTTGCAGTATAATATTCCTGGAAGCTCTGTGTTTTGGCTATGTTTGCGAGCATTTTTTTTTGGTGGTTTCTTTCTGAAGGTGACCAGTGGATTCTCTTTATTTCCTATTTGTCATCTGGCTGTTAAGAGATCCAGGCAGTTTTCTTTTATGATTTGTTCAAATGTGATGTCTAGGTTGCTGTTTGTTGTTGTTGTTGTTGTTGTTGTTGTAGCTTTCAGGCATTCTGATGTAAATTATATTTACATCAAATTATATTTACAGTAAATTATATTTCTTCTTGATCTATTTTTCAGGTCAATTGTTTTCATAATGAGACAACTTTCATTTAATTATATTTTTCTTTAGTACTTTTTGTTTTAATTAATTGTTTGATTTTTGTTTTAATATTTCTTGTTGACTCATGCAATAAGTACCTTATGTTTGGTCCATTCTAATTTCCAGGGAGTTTGTCACTTGGATAAGTCTTATGCCTCGTTGACCAAGCTGTTAATTCCCTTTTCAATTCTCTCTTCCATAGCTCTCATTACTTTCCCAATTTTTTCCTCTAATATTCTCATTTATTTATGAAAAGATTTTTAAAATCTTGAGTCATCTCTTCCAGGAATTCTAATTTAACTTATGCCTAAGCTATGTTTTTCTATGTGGTTTTCCTTGTAGATATTTTAGAGCTATTCTCTTCTTCTGGGTTTGTATATTGAGCATCCCTGTCACCATAATAGCTTTTATGATGAGATTCCTTTTTTATTTGTCATTCTACCAGCCTACTTCCTGACTTCCAACATGATATGAGGGCCAGGTTCTACATACTTCTGAAGAGAAGATCTGGACTGGTCCTGCTGCTACTTTCTTAGGATATTGAGTATTGTGTTATTCTTGGATCCACGGACAGCTCAGGCTATGACTTGCAAGTTTTTAGCATTCTCAAAGTGGTCTGATCCAGTGAAAAGTCTGATTTCTGCCCTCCTAGTCTCAGCTCTACAACTTCTTGACATGGGTTTGAGCATAAGTCATGTTTGTGGGCATGTCCCTTTTGGAGTTCTAGCTGCAGCTATGATCCACCACTATCAGCCAGCTGGAAAGCTCTGCAGGATCAGTGACAGAACAGCAGACTTTCCCTTTGGTCTGGGATTCCTGACCTGGTTATTTTGTTCTAAGCTTCAGATTGTGCTGAATGCTCAAACTAAGACCCTCTTTGGTCCTGGGGTCAGAGTCATCTGACTGCTGGTTGCTTCTGGACTTGTTCTTTGCTTGACATACTACCTCGGGCCTGGGATTGCTCTTCACCCTAGCATGCCATCCCTAGTCCCAGGTCCCCTCCTTAGTCTTCCCTGGATCTATGACCTAGAACTGGATAGTGAGCAACAAAGCTCCCATTTGACAGATATTCCTGCATCCTGCAGCAATATAGGCCCCTCTGTGCTGGATTTGGGAACCTCTCTTTGCCCAGTTGAATAGTCCCTCCCTACACTGGCATGCTCTGCACAGCTGTTCTTGGCTAGACCCTATTCTTAGTGTTCACAGACCTTTGTATCTCCCCGTGCTGACCTGGCTTGAAAAAATGACTTTTACTCTGATCCCCGCCCCCTCCCAGATTGCACAATCAAGACTCATTCTGGTATTTTAGAGCTATTTGGAGGAGTTATGGGTTAGAGCTCAATTAGACTTTTTTCCTGCCACTCTTCCACCTAACAAATGCTTGCTAAATTGACCTGCACTGAAATGAATTGGATTAACTTAAATAGAAAAATGTGAAACCCTGAATCACTGAGGAAAAGGAATAAGGCACTAAAACACCACCCCACAATCATCTCATTTGTGGACAACAACAACAAAAATGACTGATAAATTTCAGACCAGTACTACATCTGTATCAGGAAAAACAGAGGTCATCATTTTTTGAAATAATAAAGAATTAATAAATTCCTTCAAAATGTGCAGAAATACCCTTCATGAACTCGACAGAATTCTCAAACTTCCCATTCACCTCTTACTAAGTTTTTATCTCAAGCACCAATATTTGTAGAATTTTTTGATTAATAATAAAAATAAAAGAGATTTGTTATTTAATGTTATTGTTTTCCTGTTTTGTTTCATTTCTAATATTGCAACAGTATTTTTTGTTTTTCACTGCCAGGGCCCAGTACTTCAAAAATACTATAGTCTTTCTGTGAATCTGTGATCTCATCAGTGGTGTATAATGAAACCATCCACACTTCATCCAGAGCAAGTTTTTCACATCTTCCCAAGAAATTCTTTATTGGTGATCTACCTAACATTTTGGGGGCCTTCCTCTATATCTTTTAACATTATACAGGTACCAGTACTTGGGCTCTCAACCTACTGTCACTCACACTTATTATTTGTCTGGCTCTATTTCTTTTATCATCATAAATTTCCTGGATCATATAATTTCTGCCATTTCTTTCTTTCTTTTTTTTTTTTTTTGGCTAGGCAATGGGGTTAAGAGACTTGCCCAGGATCACACAGCTAGTAAGTGTTATGTATCTGAGGCTGGATTTGAACTCAAGTCCTCCTGAATCCAGGGCCAGTGCTCTATCCGCTGCATTACCTAGCTGCCCCTGCCATTTCTTGAATGTAAGTTTTCAGTGGTAATATGCTAAGGTCTACTCACACCCACCGTATATCTCTCACTATTGTCCTTTGGATGACGTGCAATTTGGATTCTTTGGTTATTGCGGTATTCTATTACTTATACCCAGATAACATCCAGGAAAAACATGAAAAATACAACGTGGCAAAGGTAGAATGATCTAACATCCCAATGGATCTGTCATTTCAGCCAAGTGGATATTCTATCCAATCAAATAGATCATAATCCATAGGTAGCTGCCCCTCTTGTTTAATTTCAGTTTATACTTTGCAATATAGTATGAGTTTGCTTAAAAAACCCATAGTTATTGTCATAGGATTGCTTTTTTTAAATTAAAAAAATGTAACCTGAGTTTCAAATAACTGATTTACCAGCAAACTTTTGGCACATGAGCATTTGTTAATTTGTAGATAGTTGAGGGACTAAGAGACTCCAAACATACTAGAGAACATCCATACTATTGCAATAAACTCAGATCATTCAGGGTTTATAACTCCTTGAGGCATTCTGGGCTACTCCCACATGAAACAAAATTAGTAGGGAGAGTTCTCAGGGGTGAGCAGCCATTGCTGTTATTACTCGACATAAAATTACAAGAGAACTGGTTAGCTCCCTTTGCCACAAAGCAAATAACTGATGGTAGTCTGGAATAGTCCTACTCCTTTGTCCAGATCAAAAAATCCAAAGCTGGTGGAGTAACAGAGAAGTTAAATGACTAGCCCAAAGCTATTCAGTGAGTCAGTGACAGAAAAGCAATACTAAGAGAAAACTCTGACCTCACCGTACTCCCATCCCCTTTGCCACATTGTCTCTCTAGTACAACTTAGAACCTTGTAACATTATTGACCTAATCAAAATATCTTTATCTTTTCTTTGGACAGTCAACAATTTACCTTGCCAGGCACAGTCTATGAACGCCTCCACCCTCTGGTAGGTTTTAACAAATAAGAAACCCTGCCACATCACGCAATTTGGTGCTGGTCATAAGCGAGCCATGTACGCTAGTTTCCATGTGTAGTTGTTTCTCAATATTTTAGGACAAGGGAGACCAAAGTGATCAAGAGGAGATGGATTGGTTGGAGAGCATGCAGAAGGGACTGCTTATTTACAGGAATCCACAAATATTAAATCATTTTGGTTATCTCCCTTCACTGTCCCACAGGTCAGACAAAGAAAACACCAACCTGAGGTCCAGACTTGTACATCCATCTACCTGCAGGGTATATCTATCTGGATGTCCTAGCAGCACCTCAGACTCATATAGAATTGTGCTTCTACAAAGAATAGTTTAAAATTATTTCTTTATTTAAATTAATGGATCAACTTTCTTTGAACCAAAGAGGTTGATTATGTTGTCATAGAATTTTTGATGCAGGTTGAGCTTGGAGTATATGATCTCTGAGAGCCTTCCATCTCAAAGTCTGTGAGTCTATGACCCTTTGAAAACCTAGTCCTTCTAATTTCAGAATCAGTTGAATGAGCTTAGAACGTTTATCCTGGAGGAGAGGTTACTTAGTTGTCTTAAAGTATTTGGAGGACTGTCCTGCAGAAGGTTTGACTTCAGCTTAGTCTCGGGAGGCAGAACCAGGAGCAAGGGTGTAAAAGTTACGGAGATACAATTTTCATCTCTATATAAGGAAAAACTTCCTAACAGTTAGAGCCCTCCCAAAATGGAATGGGCTGTCTCCCAGAGGCAGTGCATTCTCCTCTTACTTGAGATCTTCAAGTAAACAGTAGCTGATCATCTGTTGAGAATGCTTTACGGGGGATTCCTGTTTATGTATGGGATGCACTAGAAGGCTTCTGACATCCCTTCTAAACCCAAGATTCTGTGAAGTAGGAAACTAAGATATCTACTGAAAAGGAGGCAGGAGGTAGTGGAGTAGGTGAGGTCCTAAAGTGAGTAAAACAGTTGGAATGGTCACGGTGATTACTGAGATAAGGGCTCTAGCAGAGAAGAACAAAGGAGTTGTTGAATAGCAGCAAGGATCCAGCAAAGATTATATACCAACAATTTTGAAGTGGATGAAATCAGCTCAATTTTGTGACTTTCTCCAGTGATGCTCAGCAAACCCAAGGAAAGAAAGGCAAAACTAGATTGGGGGGAGAAGGTGTTGCCCACAAATTAGAATTTGTAGGTCAGGAACAGTAGGATGGGGGCCAAGGAATTTATTAGTAGTAACTAATAAAACATGAAAGTGGCAGACCATTTTAAAGTAATGGCAAGGCTTCATATAGAAACAAATGAAGTGAACATGGAAAGATGAACTAGGAGAATATGGAAAGGCCAAGGAATTTGAAGAATCATCCCTTTTTCCTGGCTGGACACCACTTGGAGTATTTACAGCTACCTCAAAGTTGTTAGGAGTATTGAATGAGATAATATATGTGCTTTGCAAACCTTCAAGTGTTATATAAATGTTAACTTTACTATTATTATTATTATGGGCATCACATTTTAAGAGGTTTGTTGGTTTTTGTGGTTTGCAAATCTTCAAATGTTACATAAATGTTAGCTTTACTATTATTATTCAGGGTACCACATTTTAAGAGGTTTGTTAAAAAGTTCAGGTGTGTTCAAAGGAGAATGACCAGAATGGTAAGTAGTACTGGAAACGATGTCATACAATGGTCAGTTGAAATGCTTGGTGACATTTAGCCTCAAAAATAGGATATTTAGAAGGAGACTATGATCTTTGTCTTCATTTAAAGAAGTGCCCCCAATCAGTAAATGGTCAAAGGATATAAACAGGCAGTTTTCAGATGAAGAAATTAAAGGTATCTATAGTCATATGAAAAAAATGCTCTAACTCACTATTTATTGGAGAAATGCAAATTAAAACAACTCTGAGGTACCACTTCACATCTATCAGATTGGATAATATGACAGAAAAGGAAAATGATAAATGTTGGAGAAGATGTGGGAAAATTGGAACACTAATGCATTGTTGGTGGAGTTGTAAACTGATCTAACCATTCTGGACAACAATTTGGAACTATGCACAAAGGGCTATAAAACTGTGCATACCCTTTGATCCAGTGGCACAGTAGATAGAGCACTGGCCCTGAAGTCAGGAGGACCTGAGTTCAAATCTGGCCTCAGACCAAACACTTGACACTTATTAGCTGTGTGACCCTGGGCAAGTCACTTAACCCCAATTGCCTTAAAAAAAATTATGCACCATGTAGGGGCATTATTTTTTTTTACTGAATTCTCTTAGTGTAGAGGAAAAGCAAGGTAGCATAGTGGATAGGGTGCTCTGCCTGAATTCAGGAAGAACTAAGTTCAAATCCAGGTTCACACTTACAAACTGTGTGACCCTGGCCAAGTCATTTAACCTGTTTGTCCATTTCCTCATTTGCAAAATAAGGAAAATAGTAGCTTCGACAGGATCAAATGAGATAATAATTATGAAGTGCTTAGCACAGTGCCTGGCACATAGTAAGCACTATATAAATGTTTATTATTATTAGTCAACTTATTTTGCTTTTTATTTTGACATGCCTTTTCTTTTGTGAACAGTCATTGTTTTTGCAGATCTATAGCTACCTATTTTAAATATTTAAATCAATATAACGATACTAATATAATATTCTGAGTATAAAATGATCCAAGACAACTTGGAAAGACTTATGATTAAACATGCTGTCTATCCCCAGAGAAAGAACTTACGGTGTCTGAATATAGATTGAAAGATACTTTTTTTTACTTTATTTTTCTTGAGGGTTTTTTTTGGGGGGGGTCTATGTTTTTTTTTACAACACGACTATTATGGAAAGTTTTGCATGACTATACATATGTAATCTATATTGAATTGCTTGCCTTCTCAATGGGGTGGGGATGGGAAGGGAGGAATGGAGAGAATTTGAACCTCAAAGTTTTAAAAATGAATGTTAAAAATTGTTTTTATGTGTCACTGGGAGACTGGGAGAAAGTGAAATACTATACAAATAAAAAAAACATTAAAAGAATTCTGTGTATAAGATATGTTTTTAAAAAACACTCCTGAAGTAGTTTTTATTTTTAATGAACTAATGCCAGTTAAAATGAATAAGCCCTTTCAGAAAAATAGTTACACTCTTGTCATTTTCTTAATATTTTCTATACAATATACAAAAAATATACTAAATATACATTATACTTAGATATACACACATATATGAATAACACCATCATAGATAATAACTGATACATAAAATATTAAATCAAATCTAGGTTATTCACAATAGTTAAAACACTATTATACATAGTCATAAATTATTGTTTTTTATTTGTACTACATTTCATTTAGCAGTAGAAAATAACAAAATAAAATCTGAAAGCTAAGTGTTTGAAAATAAATGATTGCAAGCTTCACAGTATTTTTATAACCATAGGTTTAAAGTGGCAGGTTTTGACTGACACCTTCAAAAAACACTATTTAAATGCCACATGCTTTTCATTGAAGAGAAAAATGAAATTGTCTTTTGTTTTCTAAAAATCTCTTCTTACCAAGACTGGTTCAAATACAAGAATAAGTGAAATGTAATCACTTATACCCATAGTTAGACTGCAGGACATTCCTGAGACAATAAATTAATACATAATAAAAGAAAATATATTACAACAAAGTTCAATGTTATTAGTACATTGAAATCACCTTTTAAAATTGGAAAATTAGGTTGTCTTAATTATCTAAGATTCAAAGACAGTTGAAAGACATTCCCTCACTTAGCTTTAACATCTGAATTGTTAAGTCTTTATAAAACTATTTTCACAGCTGAAGAAGCCACCAGTGTGCCAGATTGGCAGTTTCACTAAAACGTGAATTGCTTTTTATGTTTGTTGTTTATTTTTCTAAATAATGGTTGGCTGATTTTTGTAAAAATAAAAAGGAGTTTCCTTAGGAAAAAAAAAATTCTCAACTAACTGCAACCCTTCCCTCCTGAAAAAGTACCAATTCCCTGCCCCTTCTCCCTAGAATAAAATGTAGGCTTTAGCTGAAAGAAAGTTGATAACGTTAATTTAAACAAAGAATAATTTTAAACTATTCTTTGCAGAAGCACAATTTTATATGGTATCTAAAATTATTCCTAAGATGTCATACTTTATTAGCAAGTACTAGTAAATAAAAACAGAACTAGTGAAACCCTTGAGGCCACCTTGTGGCACAAATCTAAAGTGAGAAGGGAACTTTGAAATCATTTAGTGCAATATCCCTTCCCCATTTTGCAAATGAGGAAATTGAGTCCTATAGTGATTAATCAACTTGCTAATGGTCAAACAAGTAGTAAAAAGCAGAACTGAGGCTCAAATACAGATCCAGCTCCAAAGCCTGTGCTCTTCCTACTGTAACCTAGCATTGTTCATTCTGCCTGCCATCAGGCTTGTTGGGGGCAGTGGCTTTCTTTGGACATGTAAGATTACCCAGTGCTCCCTTCTTCTATCAGTAATACAATCATCAGTGTTTTAGTTTGTATTTGAAATCAATATCATTTGTTGGTGGTAAAATGCCCAAACCCACACGAGACTGGTCTAGAGGAGGGCATTTAACTTGACTATCAATAAGCTGCATTTCAAAGTACGAAAACATCAGAATTAAAAATTGCTTCATTTCATGGACAGCAAACAATCTTCCAGGACACAATGTCAGTCCTGATCCAAAAGGCATATAGTAATATTTTAACTTGATGCCATTACAATAGAAGCTGGTCTTTGGTTTTCCATTTTCATTGAGGAAACGGTCATATTTGAAAACCTGCAATCACAATAGAGAAAAAATACCTCAAGAACTAGTTTGAAATAACTTTAGATTATCTTTAATGACACTTTGTTGACCTGAATTTTAAAGTTGGGAATTCTGTTTATCTCTTATTTCACAATAGTAATTTAGTTACTTAAGGATTTTATAATGGAGTCGAACTTATCCAAGGACAAGGGACGTATGAGAAAAGATTAAGTAATGAAGACTTTTTAGTCCCTCTCTTGTCCTTTCCTAGAAGACTGGCTTTCTGAGTTGGACTGAATTCAAAGTTAGAAATCATGACCAGAAACAAAATGATGCTATTATAGCAGGCACAGTTTCCTGGATTTTGGGAATCTGGATGAGAAGAAAAATACAAGATTGGTGTTTCCCATTTTGAACTGTTTTAAGAAGAAAGCAAACTAGTGTCAACCTTATCACCAATACTGTGCCTATGATGGAGTTATATTTATTTGCAGAATGCTAAATGTCAGGAAGAAAATCCAAAAAAAAAATCATCCAGATGTTTCCACACATCCAAACTTTTATCATCACACAAACCAAATATCCTGAAGAAACACCTATGCAATGGTATATTCTCGATTTACTTTGGCCAAGTGTCCAGTTTTGATAGTGGCTTTGATGAAAAATTACTTACCAAGGGGTCGGGGTAGATTTCTGGATCTAAGTGCAGCAGCTGGGGATAAAGAGCTACTATATCATCCTTTCGGATATTATAGGATCCCTCCTCTAAGTGCAAAGTGAAATCCTCTTTAGCAGCTCGGATGTTCAAGGATGCACTAGAAAGTCGTAAAGCCTCCTTGATTATACTATCTGCATAATGAAGAAAAAACCAAGTCTTTAAAGAACTTACAAGGTATAATCATCTCATATAATAAACAATTCAATTCAAATGTTTTATAGTGACAATAGTGCTGGTTTTGGAGAAAGATTATTTGGTTGATTTGACACTTAATATTTATGCAGCTATAGACAAGTCACTCAATTTCCCTGGGCCTCAGTTTACTCATCTATAAAAGGAGGGAATTGGACTAGATAACCTTTAAAGTCCTTTCCAACTATACTTCTACAGCCTTATAAAATATTTATTTAGGTCCCATCATCTGCAAGTTCATAACAAAACTTAGACAAAATAAAAAGCAGATGAACTTAAAAGATTGGAGCTAAAAAACAGAATATGACAAGATAGTCAGATAAGCTTTTCCTCAGACTTTTCTGACTCCTCTTTGTTGTTGCTCTGTTACTGATTATTGTACAACATCATTTGGATGGATTTTTGAATCTGAAAGTCAAGGTCCAATGTGATCTTTTGATCTTTAAAGACAAAATTCCAAATAGTCAATAGGAATTTGGACTTCATAATCCTATGGAATAATACTGCGTGGCTACATGTACATTATACCAAACATCTGGATAAAAAAAATTTTAAGTTCAGCTAATCATTTGTGAATGTTTATAAACATCCATATGTTTGGCACTGGATAAACAAAACAAACTGAACGTTTCCATTTTTATACAGATGGATATTTTGGCATATGTTAACTAAAGCTTGGACCTCTGATATGTTTCTGGTTTTACCAATGAATTTTTGGAGTCATATATGAATTCTTTCTGCCTAAAGAAAGAAATAAAAGAAGCAAGAAGAAATGGGTAATAAAAAGGTAAAGGTTGTCCTAGATTAAGTGGAAAAAGTAAGGTCTGACAGACAATTCCTTGCTCTCATTTCATCTGTTTGTTGCCTTTTGATTGCTTTTGGTTGAAAGTCAAAAGACTTGTCCTTTGAAGAATTTTTGTTATTGTCCAGATCACTGAGCTGAATAAGATAGAAAATGAAACTGGGAAAGTGTTCTGTGGCAGCGCAAGCAGTCAGCATACCTAGCACTGGCATGTCATTTAGTTGCATTTGAGTCAGGCTTATAGGTTTGCCTTCAAAGCTAATTTTTTGGCCAGAATTTTCTAAAGCTTTTCTGACTTCTTCTGTAGCTGTCTTCATTGCTTCTGGACTCCTATTAAAAGCCAAAAGAAAAGATGCGTAGAATGTTATTTTTCATCATACCAAATTGTTTTGTAGATTTAAATTGGGTTTTTTTTTGCCTACTCTTAAATATTTGGTCAAAACTAAGTGAATCTTGGGAAAATATGTAGTATTCCAATTTAGTTTTCATTGACTAGAAGTAAATTTGTGACTAGATATGCTTGTAGTAAATATGTAATGTAGTATCGTCATTGTAAAGTATTGTCTCTCATAAGGGGGCGGGAAAGCTAAATAGTTTAGGAAAAGGTCTCACTTAAGATTTTAAAAAAACCTGTAAGAATATCATTCTTTATGTGCTGTATCATCCTGGTCAAACTTCAAATAGAAAAAAGCATTCATTTTTTAAATCCTTATTTTCATCTTTTTAACATGAAAGAAACTAGGCTAGATGATCTTGAAATCTTTAAGTTTTTTTTTCTCCTTTGTAGAAGTCTATGAGTAAAATAACAGATATCCATATAACATTTTAAGATTTGTAACACACTTTATACACATTATCTCAGTTGACCCTCACAACAATCCTGAACTAGGTACTGCAGTTTGTCGTTGTTGTTGTTGTTGTTGTTGTTTTTTTAAAGATGAGGAAACAGAGGATTAGGAACATTAATGATTTGCCTATGAAGTGTTAAAGGGAGGATTTAAACACAGGTCTTAGAGCTCCATATCTAGAACTAAATCCACGATGCCTCACTGCCTCTCAAAATCTATGATTCTAAGATTTCATCCAGAATAGGAAACTTTTTGCTATGTCACAAAATTATTATGCAGCATTCTGAATTGCCAAATGGTGACTAACACAAAAAAGTTCTCATGTGGCTACATTTTATGCATGAGTGCCATGTCAAGAGATGTGTGCTATAAAATAGAAGTTAGTTGGTGGGAAATATTTGGCTGAAGAATGTTGCCTACATGTTGGTTTTATGATTGTAATTAACTGCAGAGTGGTCAAGAGCAAAGAATAATGGATTTGGAGTCAGGAGAGCTGGATGAAAGCTTCACTGTGGCACCCAGTAGCTATGGACCCTGGAGCAAGCCACTTAATTTCTTGGAGCCCATTTTCTGTGTCCTAATATGGAGACAATCAATATAAAGTCTGTTGTCAGGAAAGCACTTTGTGAATTTCAAGGTGCCACATGAATGTAAGTTGTTACTTGTATTAATTATACAATATTCATTCCATGATTTTACCGTAAAGTCAGTTCTTCTCTCTGACATGAACATGGAATATTTTCATAGAATTGTTTAGGGAGACTCTGCCAATTTCCTTGGCCAGTAAACAATTATATATGTAAAAATATATGATTAATATATTTTAAATATAAATATGTCATATATAAACATATAAAGGAATAATGTATAATATAATAAATACGTAAGGGGATACATGTGTATATACATATATGTACATATATTTAAATGTATAAAGGGGAAAGTTTAGCTTCTACAGGACTGACTGAAGGATGATGAGTTATGATAATTATCAGAATGAATGGTAAGATCGCAGTAGATATTTGAAGGGGAAAAAAGTGAAAGGCTACAAAAATGAAACATGACCCCAGCACCTGTCTTAAACAGTCAATTAATACTTTTGGCTGCTGCTATAGAATGCATCATGGACTTAAGTAGGCACTCCTATTTAGTTTATGGCTCTCAGTCCCTGACTGAGACATGACAAGAACTCTAAGTACAAGGCTAGCTACTGAAAAGATCAGTTTCCTTCTTTTTGCACCAATGATGTTATTGTACCTAATTGTGTGAAATAAGCACCAGAAAGTGGCAGGGAGTGTATTAGCTTGAGCTGCCCAAAGTAAAGCCAGGTGAGTTTTCGCCTTCTCCTTGTCATCAAAAGTTGAGAGGGTGTCATTCAGGAACATACGAGTAGTGATCAGTTCTGAGATATTATCTCTCTTCTGTAGATTTTCATGCTTCAGAGCTTCAGCCAATTTCTCCCTTGCATTGTGAGCATTTTTAAACATGTGAATTGGAATCCCTGCTACCAAGGCTGGGAAGATCTTGTCAAATTGCTTGAAGTTATTAAGGTTATTTAGGATGAATGTTCTCTGTGCTTCTTGCCTTGTAAGATCTTTGCCAAAGAGAGTCAAATAACCAGCCTCAAACATCACTCTGTAGCAGAAGGAATACATGCCTTCTGTTACCCAGCTATCAGAATTTGTTTTGGAAAGAACTGGTGGCCTCAGGACATACTGTAGATTTTCCATCATGGCTTCAGTGAGGGAATTCAAGGCATCCCCCTGCAAGGTTTTAGTGAAAGTCTCATGTACATTTTCAGTAGTATTTCCATCACTGGGATCAATGCTTCTGTGGCCAAATGCCTGTGATCAAACAAATATGTGTGAGAAAATGAAAGCCTAACATAATACCAGTGAATAAATTAAAACAAAAATCATAGCCGCGGGTATTTTGCACACCAAGCATGAAAAGCATAAAGTTTCCTAGGTTACAATATCTTGAAGGGAAGTCTTTAAATCAAGAATCCCCAAATACTCTATAGTCAAATTGATTCTTTTATGAAAGTAAATTATTCCCTGAACGTGCAAGGCATATATTTTGTATAGGTCACAGAATCTGTAAATTCTGATTTTAATTTAGTTAATTATTATTAATATTAATTAAAGAATTTAATAAATTACAATTCAAAAGGCATTACCTTTACAACTTTAATTCTTTTACTTTGTGCAACACAGTCTACTACAGTTATACTGCTCTACCTTCTGCTTCTTAGACATGCTTTATGCTGGTGTCCTTGTTGCCCATGATTTCCTGTTCCCTTGGATACCATCCCTATGCTTCTCTACTTATTATTCTTAGTTACTGTTATTAGTTTCTTTCTTAATCTTGCCAATTGCTTTGAATTTGCTGTTATATTTTGCATTTATTTATCTGTATTTCTCCCAGTAGAATGTAAGAGGGTTGAGTCAGTTTTATTTTACCTATGTATTCTCAGCACTAAGGACAGTGCCAGCAACATTAGACAATGCTTTTTAGATGCTTGTTCAATTTATTTGCAGCTTTGCCTTCTCTAAGTAAGACTTAAAAACATTTGGAACTTAGCCTACAATGTCTTCTATTGTTAGTTATTCTCTTATGTGTATATGTCTTTTATCTTCAACTAGATTTTAAGCTCCTTGAAGGCAGGATTGCTTCTTTATATCTCCCACCCCAACTAAGTGCCATATACTTAGCAGACACTCAATAAACTTGTATTCAAGGGTTTTTGTTTTTTTTTTTTTTAAATAACAATCAGGCATCATGGAAATAAAAAAAAAGAATGATTTTTTTCTTTTTTTTGTGTGTAAGGCAATTTACCTTCAATTTACTTTCTGACTACGTAAGGCCTGACCCATTATTTATAAGCAGCATGGTGTTGTAGAAAGGGTATTAGACCCAGAGCCAAAAGACCTGGGTTGAAATTTAGACTCTGAGGAAGCTAGTCAATGTGGTGGATCAGCACCGGTTCTGGAGTCAGTAAAAACTGAATTAAAATCTGATATCAAACATTTACTAACTGCGCGGTCCCTGGATAAATCACTTAACCACTCTCTGTTTCAGTTTTTTCATCTGTAAAATTAGGGTGGTGAAAATAGCATCGGCCTCCCAAAGTTGTGGTGAGTATCAAAGAAGTTAATATTTATAAAGTGCTTTAGAAACTTTAAAATGTCATTAAAGGCTTATTGTTGTTGTTATAATCTGAGACTATGGAGGGACAACCCCTCTGAACTTCAGATTTCTCATTTATAAAATGGGAAAAGAGTTTTATAAAGCCTTTAAGCACTACAGAAATGTGGATTATGGATGACAATTAGGAAGATATCGAGTAATTCATCATCTCAATATTATCATGGCAAAAAAACCAACAACCCTGAAACACTGGCATGACAGAAAAGCCCTTGTAAGTCAGGGAAAACATCAGTAAAAATTATACAGTACATGAAAGTCTGGAAGGGTTAAGGTATGTGTCTGCAGAGAGAATAACCACATTGGCAAAATCATAGGATTAGTATCAGATTATCAGCAATACAGTTAAGGAGGATCACAATTACTCCTCCTTTGAAGCTTAAAAAAATTGAATTGACTAGGAGGGATTTTAGAAATATTTTAATACATGGTAGTTTAGTAATTCAAAGATTTCATCAACGAGGACATTCCTTACACCCACTAGATGGCAACCACTTCATAAATGAATTTTAAGCTCTATAATAAAGTTTTCAAAGCACTTTACATACTTGATCACATTTGAGTTTCACAACAATCTGTCAATGTAGGTAGATACTAGAGGTATTACTTGGCCCTCATTTTACAGATGAATAAACTGAGATTGGGAGAAGTTAAGTGATTTGAACATGGTCATAAATCTAATCAATGTCAGAAGTGGAATTTGAAACCAAGTCTTCCACTGTGCCATCTTTGTAAACCACTACAGCTAAGAAAAAGCTTTTTTAAATTATCACTGGTAGGTAGCCTACTTATGAGAAGCTTTTCCAAATTTGACTGGGTTGACCCTCAGATTATGGGAATTCAGTGTATTCCCAGGACTCTTCTCAAAGACTTTCTAGCTGGATGGCCCCTGCCAGAGCTGCTACTTTGCTGATATAACCTTTTAGAACCCAGAGTTCCCATAATGTTAGGATGAGACCTAAGAGAAGACCTTAGGGATTAGGGATAGAATAACAGTGAGATATACAACTGGATATACATAAAGAATGTGATGGAAAGCTAAATTGAAACAAAGTTTAAAAAACTGATACCTTTGCAGAGACAGCAAAGTTAAATTTTTTCCAGTCAAAATATTTTCCATGCCGCATTACTGTATTGTATGAAAAAGGATTGGTAATAAAATGCACATATTTTCCCATTAGTTTGCATGTAAAAATATGACCATATTTCCTTTTATTTGTCCTGAGGAATTCGAGAGGATTGGCTCCAAACTGCAGAGCACAGCCTACATATGGAATTAGCCCATTGTCCAGAGGTGGCTCTCCTATACGCCTGCAATAGAAAAATACACACCAGAGAAGTTGAGCATGGCCAGATAGGTTTTTTCCAGACCATAAAACTCAGTACAGACTTCCCAAAGATCTGCTTGGAGACATTTTATGTAAATAAGGCACTATTCTTTTATCGAAATATTTATTTGACCTAAAGTATCATATATATTCTCTCTGAGTGACCTCATCAGCTTTCATGGGTTTAATTATTATCTCTGTGTTAATGACTGCCAGATCTATATATCCAGCCCCACCCTCTCCCCTGACCTTAATCTTGTCTTACAATTGACTTAGACGTTTTGAATTTGATGTTCTGAAGACAACTCACACTCAACATATATAAGGTTGAACTATCATTTCCCCCCAATCCAGCTTTCTTCCAAGCTTCCCTATTTCTGTCAAAGGTACCACCACTCTTCCAGTTTTCCAGATGTATAATCTTAGCATCATCTTCTCCTCCTCCCTCTCCTTCATCTCACAATCCAATCAGTTGCCAAATCTTGCTGTTTCTCCCTCCACAATGTGTCTTGCATCTTACCCCTTCTGTCTATTCACACAGTTACTTCTTTATTTCAGGCTCTCATCATCTCTTGCTTAGATTATTGTAATAGCCTTCTAACAGGTCACTCTACCTCAAGTCTCTTCTCATTTACGTCCATCTTATACACAACTGGCAAAGTGATTTTCCTTGAATATAGATCTGATTAGGTCACAATCCTATTTAATCAATTCCAATGGCTTCCTATTACCTCTAGAATCAAATCTAAACACCTCTATTCAGCTCTTAAAATTCCATGACCTTGTTCAAATCTATCAAGTCCCAGGGTATATCACTCCCCTATCTGTATTCTGGGAACTGATCTTCTCTCTAGTCCTCACTCCAGCTCCATCTCTGTGCTCCAGCTGCATCTCTAGGCTGCATCTCCACCTCTATGCCTTTGCACCCTGAACCTGGCATGAACTCTCTGCTCACTTCCACCCCACAGAATCCCTCTCTTTCTTCAGTCTGCACCTCAAACACCACATCCCGTAAGAACCCTTTCCTGATCCCCTCAATTGCTAGTACAATTGCTAGTACATTCCATCCCAAACTACCTTGTATTGAACTATTTTGCATTTGTTCTCTATTTATTCTGTATATGCTTATTTATGTCCTTATTATCTCCCTCATCAGAATATAAGCTCCTTGTGATTAGTGGTTTTTTTCATTGATAGTGTTTGTATCTCTATCACCTAGTACCGTGCCTGGCACATAATAGTCACTTGATGAATGTTTATTAATCACAAGTCCCATGGTTATGACCATAGAGGGAAAAAAACCCTTTTCCTTTCTGATTCTTCAAAAATGACTTCCATCATTTGCACCATATCCCAATCAAATTGCTACCATATTGCTGCCTTCTTCTTATCACCAAAAGTAACTCTGGAATAAAAAAACTTACATTCTATGAAGTTCTACCCAATGCATTTAATATCTATGTAAATATCTATATATATGTATCTATGTATCTATGTATATATAAATATGACTATATATGTGGGCCTATGACACAGACCTGTGATTTTATCAGTGTAGAGAACTACTACCATTATGGAAACCCCCTCCACCAGTTCAGATCAGCAGCTAATCTATAATTTGTAATCTTAGAGAATTCCTTGAGGCCCAAGAGCATAAATAACATGTCCCCACATCATAAAGCTAGTATGTGTTAGAGACAGGATTTGAACCCAGATTTTCTTGACTCCAACTTTGGCCCTTTATCTATCACACCATGCTGATTTTATATTCTTATGACCCATGTATGTGTGCATATTATTTTTCATTTTTATTGACATCCTTTATTTTTCCATCACCTGCACTGAATATATCTATTATTAAAATGGAATTCTCACCTTATTAAGACCACTCCAAAGACTGTGAAGATTGCCCAGAGAAAATCTATGGCTTTTTAAAGACTACTAAAAAGGCCTTTAAAAATGAACAAAAGCTAGAAAACATTGCTGTGCTTAAGCACAATATGATATCAAGTACAGACAAGTCTCAGATGAAATGAACTCAAATATAATGTAAAAGTAAGACACTGCTTACCTCCTCCTTATTCCAATAATAAGCCATAAACAACAGCATATTGCCACAGCAATGCCCCAGATCAAAGAAATTGTTAACATTTTGAAATCCTAGAGGTAACTTCTGAGCAGCTGGAAAACCTGTGTTCAGATGAGTAAGCACATGTTGAACATAGACCTCAGCATAAGTTTTTATATATAGGAGAACACAGATTCATTAACCTGAACTTCAATGGCCAAAGCAAACAATTTACCACTTGTTCTACCAGGACCTAAAAAAAAGCATCATCAGCTGGACAGTTACAGGAGTGGCCTTGAACTAAGTCCACAGGTATCAGGAGAGGTTCCAAAACAATCAAAGAGATGCAATACTTGATAAATTGAAGGTCTCGCAGAAAGACGTTGACCTATCACCCAAGTTTAGCCACTATAATTAACAGTGAAGATTAAGTAATAAATGCAAAAAAAAAAAAGGAAGAACACTTTTTTGGTTGAAAATATATTTAGCAGAGATGTAGAATATAACACTTGGAGTGGGATATACAGTGAATTATTTGGCAGCCTAATGAATTCAATCCTTTAATTTTTAAGGAAGAAAATGTCTTATTTGGTTGACCAAAGAGAGATTTAGTGGTCAAGTTCAAAGGAAAGAGAACTGAGTGAAATGTGTCTGTATTCCTGTGACTTGTTTTTTCTTCCTTAATGAATTTCTATCATCATATTTTATGTTGCACAAAAATGTTTTGTTTTTATTTTTTTGAATAACTGTTTTTTATTGTAACAAAACATGGTAAACTCTTTTTTAATCAGAATCTTTAAAAATGCATGCCATACTTTCCTGCCTCAAGGATATTTTAAAGCTTCAAAAGGCCTTTTATTTCATAGATGTGGGTCAAACTTCTACCAACACAGATTTGTACCCTTTCATACTGTGGTAGACAATTTCATAAATTGCCATGACTAAATATATTCACAACCCAAAGCCCAAACTGTTACTGATGAACCCCTCAGAACTTAACTTTTTGGGTGACTCAGAGTCATTACTAAGCTCATTAATCATTATATACTCAAATGTTCAACTAGATCTATGATCTTCTATGATTCTTGATCCCTACAGCAGTGTAGATCACAGCCCTATGCCTGACCATCTTCATCTTATGAGACTCCCAACAATATGTGACCGAGGGTCTGCCCAACATACTAGAAGAGTTTCTGGCTTTCCTTTGACATTTCAAGGGCACCAATGGGGCACTGTGTCTGTTTATTTGGCATATCTTACTCTTGCCATATGATTAGCCATCTGCTTTTCCTGTCATACAATTCCTTGATTCCTTTACTCCTGTTCTTCAAAATTACTATAAGGCAGCTAGATGACACAGTGGATAGAGTGCTCACTCTGGAATCAGGAAGATCTGAATTCAAATCCAGCCTCAAACATTCACTAGCTGTTGACCCTGGGCAAGTCACTTAACTCCTGTTTGCCTCAGTTTCCTCATCTGTAAAATGGAGATAATAATAGCACTTACTTCCCAGGGTCTTTGTGAGAATAAAATGAGATAATGTGTAAGATACTTTGCAAATCTTAAGGTGCTATACAAGTGCTGATTGTTGTTGCTGTTGTTGTTGTTGTTGTTGTAGCTTGCTTACACTTGCCATATGCCTTTACTTTCTATGCTTCTTTGGAGACAGTGGTGTTTTATGACTCATTGTCATAAAGCAACACCAGTAAAATGTTACTATTGAAAATATGGACCTTTGCTTTCACAGAAAACTTGTGGTCAGCAAAAGACCTTTGCAATTTCCAAAAGCAATCCAGTCTGCGTTTTGGAATCTAGACAATAGACATTCTTCATCTCTCGGTCTTTCTTGCATGGATGGACAGGTTAAACTCCTTTGAGTAATTACAGATCTATTCCAGGAGATTCTGTAATGTTCTGGGGCTTGATGTCATCAGGAAGCAAATATCCAAAGGACCCCACTTTATCTCATCTCCCAGGAAACCCTCCTCAACATATTTCTGATCTGGATCTCTTCCAGCACAATGACAAATTCCTTTGGCAATCATACATCACCCTGGGTTTATGCCTAACCTGATATTTATTGTCAAAGAATCAGTGGACAGAGTTACTTCTGTTATGACATCTTCGAAGGTAATCTCAATGTATGGATGCCTTGCTGTTCTCAAATGCTTTTTTTGTAATCAACAAACAATAAGCACAATGGGATCTTATATCCATTATATTTTCCAGTTAATTATAAGAGTATAAATATGTGGTCCATTGTTGAATATCAGTTGCAAAAGCTTGCTTGTTCCCAGATAGGGCACTCAGACGCTGCAGTGATAAAAAGATTCACTTACAGGCTCCTGTGGTAAGTGGAGCTGTTTGACTCTCCACAATGTCCCCAGAATGCTGTGCTTTTTGAGTTTTTGTATCTGCTTCTTAGGGTTTATCTATCTCCAGGTAAACAAGCTCTTAGAACTATGTCTGAACTAAGAGTTTACTTAAACCAAGTAAAGACTGGAGTGATCCACTTTCTCTGAGCTCTCTTACGTGAGATTTCATACATGGACTTTGTGATGTTTCTTTTAACTACCCAGAGGACATTTTTCACTCTTTGTCATTCTTGGCTGTTCATACTTTGGGTGACTAAATGAACTTGTTGTTGTTCAGTCATTTTCAGTGTGTTCAACTCTTTGTGACCCCATTTGGGGTTTTCTTGGCAAAGATACTAGAGTGGGTCGTTATTTCCTTCTCCAGGCTAAATGAACTACAGAAAAGCAAAGTATTTTTATATTTCAAATCTGTAAAGGTCCTACTTGCTAGAAGACCTGGACAAGGGATTGAGTTTTACATGAATTTCAAAACCATTAGTAATCCTCTAATTTACACTACACTAGTACTGCTGCTACTAATATAGATAGCTGGCCAGTAGACATAAACTGTCCTAGATTCCAAAGAGGTATAAGATTGGAGTCAAACAACCCAGGTTGACTAAACTAAGAAAATCATGGCAAAGCAAACCAGAAAACAAACAAACAACTCAAATAAATCCACATTCTAAAGCTAACTATAATAGGCAACCAATATGTGACACATATTGTATGTGGGAGGAAGAAGAAAATAAAACATACTTTGTCACACATATTTTTATCTTTTGCTTACACAAGCAACTTGACTGAATTAACTAGTCAAATTAATCAGGAAAAAATTAATCAATTCTATTTTATCCCATTCTATTCTACTCATTCTATTCTAGTCTATTCTATTAGTCCCTAAGAACAGAAAACCATTTTAGTCCTAGCCCTTAAGGAGATTACAGTCTAATAGAAGGATATAATGTTTACCCAAATAATTATGATACAAGGTAGAATATGATAGGGATATGGTACTACAAGAAAATTTGAGGACCGAGGGTACTGGGAAATGGAGGTAAACAGAAGGGCAAGACTTTATTGAGAAAGTATAATCTGAATTAGACCTTGAAGGATTTCAATGAGAGAGAACACTTTCTAATTGTAACCTATGTTGCTATGGAGATATGCCTCCTAAATCCACTAACTACTGAATTTGGGAATTGAGATTTCTGAGAAAGGCTCTTTGTGATGGTTTTTGGGACTGCTTTGCAGAAATTTCTAAGAGAAAGATGTAGGAAAGAGTGGAGCTGGGTTTTCAGTGAGAGTTCAGAGTTTGTTTTCCATCTTTGGAATGAATGGATGGGCACCGTAAGGTCCTAGCATTTTCTTCCCCAACTATCTTCTCCTAAGTGACTGTATGAGGTGTTACCCCTATTGTTGCTACAGGCAATAGGGCTGTTTGTTGCGCTTATCAGACCAAAATGACTCCTGAAAGAAAAGACTGCCTTGAACTGAGATTGAGGATTGGTAAGATCTCTTCCTTTGTTCTTTTCCCCTGCAAAGGGGATAAGAATAGCTGCCATTAACTAACCCCATTCCTTCAGAGTTTGGCCTCAACTCCTTCATGTTAGGGAAAGGAACCTGAAGTATCTAGCTTTCTGCTTCAACTAGAAGTGCTCAATACTAATGAAACCAAAGAACATTTTCCTAGGGGAAGTATTTCCCTATTGAAGAAAAATTTTCTGGGAAAACTGGAAAGAGTTTTAGTAGAAAATATGTTTAGACCAGTACTTATCCAATCTATCACAATAAACTCCAAAAAGGTAAACAATCTTAATATTAAAGGGCACATAAAAAATAGGGGCTATTAGAAGGAGATGCATTTAATAGTTATCATTGGAGGAGAATTTATAACTAGATACAAGCTATAGAGCATTACAAAAGATGGAAATTTTACAATTATATAAACAAAATGTATCGGCACAAAGAAAATAAATGCTTCTGGAATAAAAAGAGAAACTAGCTACTGGTAAATATGTGCATATGTATTTACATCAATTATCTCTAACAATTGTATAATTCCAAGTTTGTGGCCAAATATTATGTCAGTTTTCATAAGAAAAATATAATCTATCAACAAAAAAGTTTCAAATCATTTATAATAAGAGAAATTTCAACTGCAGTAACCAAGATATGATATGAAGTCATATTATAAAATTTGGCAAAAACAGTAAAAATAAATAGAAATGATGGATGTTGTAGGAAGTCTGACTATGTCACCCTTCCCCTTTATTGAATAAGCTATAGTTTTCCCCTAATACCTCTAGGATCAACATAAACTCTTCTGTTTGGTTTTTAGATCTCTTCATAAATCTCTTATCCCTTTCTATGCTATCTGGTCTTCTTATGTATTACCTCTTCCACATAATCTATGATCCGTGTATACTGATCTTGCTCTTCCTCACCTAACTTCTATTTCCATTGCACTGGCTGTCTCCCATGCCTAGAATGCACTCCTTCAGTATTTTGGATATTTTGGATATATGCACTTCTTGGAAGTCTTCAATTCTTTTAAGATTCAACTCAAGCTCCATCTTCTATAAGAAACGTTTCCGAGCGCTTCCAGTTGCTAGTTCTTGACTTCCCAAAGTTATCTTGAATTCATTTTATACAGATTTGATGTACAGTATGCATATGTATTTACCTGTTGTTTCCCCCAATAGAGTGTAAGCTTCTTGATAAAAAAGACAGTCTCATTTTTTTCCTTTGAATTCTTAGTGCCTTAGCATACTGCCTGGCAGATAGTAAATGCTTAATAATATTCACTGATTAATTATACACTGCAAATTAGTCCAAATTACTTTGGAAATGAAGTCAGAATTATACAGGAAAAATTACTAAATTGCTTATACTTGTTATCTGAATAACCCTACTTCCTGCTAGACACATTCTCCAAGAAGCTTAGTAATAGAAAGGTCTTATATATATCAAAATATCCATCATAGCTCTTTTGCAGTAATAAAACAAAAAACCTAGAAACAAAGAAGGTTCCAGTTAATTAGAGAACAGCTGGACAAATTGTGGTATACGAACATGATGGCTTCTATCATAAAGAACAACCAATATGATTAATTCAGAGAATTGTGAGGAGACATATGAAATGATACAAAGTGAAGGAAGTAGTACAAGGAGGACATTTACACAGTGATTATGAGAACATTAAGGAATAATAGAACTCAAAATACAATGACCATTATTGGTTCCAGAACACTTATGTTAGCAGAAACCTCCTTCCTCTCTACAGAGAGGTGGGGGATCCCATGGAGGTGATTGCCATGTATTGTCAGTTGCCTTTGCCAATAGAAAAAAAGATGCAACTGTTAAAAAAAAACAACCCCCCAAAAAACCCTTTCAAACTTTTTTATTAGGGTATTTGTCAAAGATTATAAAATTAGTTTATAAAGTAATTATTGTATGTTTCTTTTCTTTCTTCTCAAGCACTTTTACAGTTTACTTATGTAATGGAAGTCTGACATATGTGGAAACCCAGGATATAAGGGAGATACTTCTGGGAGAGTTGTGAGGACTGGAATATATATGGACAATATGATATCAATTATACATGTGAAATCATGCAAAATATATTTCCATAACAGCCACATCACAAAAAAGCAAAAAATATAAAAATAAAGTGAAAAAAATTGTACTTCAATTTGCACTCAGAATCTATCAGTTCTCTCTGTAGGTGGATAGCATTTTTCATCTTGAGTCTTTTATGTGAGAAAATTTGCCTCATTGTACCTTTCCCTTAATCCTTCTCCCAGTGTATCTCTCTTTCTCACCCCTACATTCTTTTTTGGAGATCATCCCAACATAATTGACTTATGCTCGTGCCCTCTGTCTATGCAGGTTCCTTCTAACTGCCTTAATAATGATAAAGTTCTTAGGAATTACATTTATCATTCTCCCATATAGGAATGTAAACAGTTTAACTCCCTTATAATTACTCTTTCATATTTACCTTTTTATGCTTCTCTTGAGTCTTCTGTTTGAATGTTAAATTTTCTATTTAGCTCTGGTCTTTTCATCAGGAATGCTTGGAAGTCTCCTATTTCATCAAATATATCATTTTCCCCTTGAAGAATTATACTCAGTTTTGCTGGGTAGGTTATTTTTGGTTATAATCCTTGCTCCTTTGCCCTCCAGAATACCATATTTCAAGCCTTCTATTCCTTTAATGTGGAAACTACTAAATCTTGTATGATACTGACTATTGTAACTCCATGATATTCAAATTGTTTCTTTCTGCTGTAACATTTTCTCCTGAACCTGGGAGCTCTGGAATTTGGCTATATTTCTAGGAGTTTGCATTTTGGGAGGTGATTGGTAAATTCTTTCATTTTCTATTTTACCCTCTGAATGTAAGCTATTGGGGCAGTTTCCTTTATAATTTCTTGAAATATAATGTCTAAGCTCTTTTTTTAAATGATAGCTTTTAGGTAGTCTAATAATTCTTAAATTATCTCTCCTCAATTTATTTATCAGGTCAGTTGTTTTTCCAATGAAACATTTCAAATTTTCTTTGTTTTATTGTTTCTTAAAGTCTCATGGAGTTACTAGCTTCCACTTGCCCAATTCTAGTTTTTAAGGCATTATTTTCTTCAGTGGGCTTTTGTACCTCTTTTTCCATTTGACCAATTCTGCTTTTTAAGGAGTTCTTTTGTTCAGTTAATTTTTTGTATTTCCTTTTCCATTTGCCCTATTATGCTTTTAAAGGAGTCCTTTTCTTTAGTGAATTTTTGCACCTCTTTTACCAGTAGGTCAATTCTGTTTTTTAAGGTAATATTTTCTTCAGTAATTTTTGTGCCTCTTTTACCAAGCTGTTAATTATCTTTTTATAATTTTCTTGCATCACTCTCATTTTTTCCCACAATTTTTTCTCTACCACTCTTACTTTTTCTTTAACTCTTCCAAGAATTCTTGCTGGCCTTTGTTCCCATTAACATTGTTCTTTGAGGCTTTGCCTATAGCTATTTTCACATTGTTCTATTCTTCTAAAGTTTATGTCTTGGTCTTCCCTGCCACTATAGTAGCTTTTTTATGGCCTCTGCTCCCTTGTGTTACAGACCTTTCCTGCAAACCTCCTAAATTGTCTTTGGCTGGAAAAATATCTCCCTCTGACCTTTTTTGGATCTGCCCCTCCAAAATGTAATTGGAACATCATTTTAAAGTTGTTTAGAGGGGAATGTTGGGAGAGTTCAGCTGGGTCATCGCATATTCTCTGCCATCTTGGTTCCTATTTTCCTGTATGTCTTAATAAATTTAAGTTTGTAAATTTCTATAACTGAAGGGGAATAAAAGTGAGTCATATCACTGGTAGTTAAACTTCTAGTTTGGCCTTTCTGAACCCAGCTGGGCAGATCTTCAAATGATAAGCACATAATACATCATTCAGTCCGTTCCCAAAGTCTTATCATTTTGGCAGGATTTTCCAGATTTTGCATTCAGCTGGCATACCCTTAAAGAACCCAGGGTCACCTTCATGCTAGGATAAAATACTAGAATAGGGCTTTAGTTTAGGTCTTATTCTTCTGCCTCCTCAAATATTTTTGTAAAATTTTATCAGGTACAATGAGATATATCTCTCAAATTAATTTGAGGTTGTTCTTTAACTCATAAATGTTTCTTTCCCACAATTTACATTTGCTTCTATGGGGAAAAAAAAAGAAAACAAACATGAAAAATTCTTGCTATCTAGTTTAGAGCCATTTGTGATTTTGGCACTAATTATATAGTATTGCCACCTAGTGGACAACTGTGTTACTTAATACCATCTCCAATTTTGCAACAAACTTCATATTCTGACTACAGTTATGCCTGTCTTTATCCTGCAACGTGTTCCTGAAAATTTGCGTGAAAATCAAATTTCTATAAATCAATCACATTTAAGAAGAACTGGATTTTAACAAATCAAATCATATTTTAATAAATCGAATCACATTTAAGAGGAGTTGGATTTTAAGAAATTTTACAAGCACTCCTTCAGTAAAGTGAATTTATTTCATTTACCTGTATTGTAAATGTTGTGAATATTTATCAGCAGGAATTAGTGGGGTAAGAAAGCATGCTTAGAGGAAACTGAACAACAGATTCAATTAAGTGAGATTATCCCAGGAGAATAAGGACAAAACTGGAAAGTCATCTAATAAACAAATCAAAAAATGGAAAAGATTGTAAAAATTTCTTAAACCTTCTTCCCATCAATAGCAGTGAAGTCACCATATTTGAATTCTGCTATCATAGCCCCTGATCTGCTACATGAAGAAGTAGAAAAGGCATTTTAAAAATATGGGGGAAAAGTTGTCCTAGACCAAGCATAGACACAAAAGGTCTGTGCTGGAGGTGACACAATTTTCAAAGCATGGGAGATTGATCGCCAGATAACCAAAAGAGAAGAAACCACCAAATGCTTGGAAAAATCAGAGATGTCATTATTACCTCAAAAGGCTATCAAAATATAAGCAACAACAGAATATATGCCTACTTTCTCATCTCTACAAAATCTTTATGAGAATAATGTACACAGCTATTATCTATTGATAGCATTCTGATGAAAGCATAAGAATAGCAAGTTCTCAAAAATAGTATCATACAGTGGACCACCAGTCCTTCTTCCAGCCCAGACCCTTCAGCCATCATCCCAGAAAGCAATTCCTGTTGGTGAAGGGACCAGCCATCTCCAAGAACAGCCAACCAACAGCTGCCTATAGGGCAGGTAAGCTAGTTTAGCTGAAGCAATAAAGCACCCTGAGGGAGAGTACTACTACCACTTCTCCTTATACTCTGATGGAGATAGCCTAGGACCTTGAACTTAAGAGCTTTGGGAATAGCAGTATCTTTCCCCCAAGACTACCAGTCCTTGCAGCCCAATACCCTTGACCATCATCCATGGGAGAAATCAATGTGGAGAAAGGGGCCATCTTATTTTCCACCATCAAGACCAACTGCCAACTAAATGCCACCAGAAAAATCCATGAATTCTAGAAGCAGCATCACCTACATTACTCATTGGTCCTTCATCCAGCCTAGCTCTCACAGCCATGATTTTGGGAAATAAGCTCCATGGAGATGTGACCTCCAGTTACTAAAGACTCTAAAAAAAAAAAATACTGCTGTCCCTGTGTACATGGTTCTCTTTGTTTTGCTCGCTTGACTTTGCAACAGTCCATACAAGTCTTTCCAAGCTTTTCTAAATAGCAAGTTGATTTGGACCCCAGAGATTTGAGAATCTGGAGCATTTTGGGTGGAAGCCTTCCAGTCAATCTCTTGAGAAGGAATTGATTGGGAGGACAAGAGGAGTTCTTCCTGTCTTAGCTTTCACCTTTGTCTTAGTATTCTCCTTGAGTCCTTGCCGCTTTGGACAGAGGAAGACCTCGTAGATTTTGAGGGACTTTTTCATTACTATCCTACTAGTGTCCCCAGGTCAGCAACAGCTGAGGGCAGTGTCTGCATTGGGAACCAAAGACAGACTAGTGATGATGGGGAGAAGTAGATTCAAGGCTATAGAAGGATCCCAGCAGAAAAAGTACACCCTACCTAAAGAGAACATCTTTAAAGACTCTAGGAAAAGGATTTCCAGAAGCTACCCATTTTCCACATGTAGTCTCTAGGCTTGAGTCCACTTTCTCCTGAACTCACTATTTACTTATAGGAGAATGGGTCATGGATATTTCAGGAATATATCTCAACAGTTCTTACTATATTACTTTGTAAATACCTATTTCTAAATGCTATTAAGTCTGGTTGACTAACTGGTATGAATTGATAATCATGGGACAGAAGCACAGAGGTGGGGGGCTTATGAGCAAGACCATTAGAAAGCTACTCCAACCCCTCAGGGCTACCTCTAGGACCCTGAGAGGAGATATAGTGGATGCTTCTGACAACTCAGACTGCCAGTGAGAGTGAGGGGTTGAGAGAGTAATTCTAGGGCACATACTCTGTCTATGTCTATATCTATATCTATATCTATAGATAGATATCTATATATATACATATGCATATATATGCAAATACATGTATTTATTTATGTGTGTATGCATGTGTGTGTGTATGTATGTATACTATCTCCCCCATTAAAATGTAAACTCTTTCAGGCAAAGGACGATTTTGTTTTTCTTTGCATCCCTAGTGTTTAGCATAGGAGTTAGCACATAGTGAGTATTTAATTAGTGCTTGTGGATTTTTGGATTGGTTTATTGGGATTATCTGATTTAGCTTCTCATGCCAAATTAGATTAATAGAATTAAACACTAGAAGGGATCTTAGAAATAATCTAATCCAATCTCCTCTTCCAGATGAGGAAATTGAGGCTCAGGGATGATAAGCAACTTTCCCAAGGCATTTCGGGTAATAATTCACAAAGCTGCAATTTGAACTGAGATTTTGACTGAAATCCAGTGCAGAACATCTATCCCTTCTCTATTATTTCTTAATTAATTAATTATTAATTTTAATTAATTTTCCATCATCTTACATAGGTTTTTTTTTTTCAAATATGCTTATACTGTAATCCAGCATTGCTGTTAGCTGCATTGTTTCTCTGTTTGGCAAGGTAATAAAGTATTTACTAGCTCAGATAGTTTTTGGTATTTCAGCTTCCTTGTTGTGTACTTGAGAGAAATGTGATAATCAGAGTCAATGTCTTTATTCTTATCTATTTAATATTTTTTGCATTTAACAGGAAGAGAATATCTATGTCTGCTTTAAGGCTTAATCCCTCATTGGTCAGTAAATCTCTTTACTCTCATTATAACAGTAATGTATAGAATAATTTTGAGAATTGACTTACAAAATAAAACACCATCCCTTCCCCCACCCAATAAAACTCCATCTCATCTCCTACACTGTTAAAATGTATTGCTGGAAAGGAACAGCTTCAAGGAAACAAATGTCTAATGCAGAGAGAAACACATGTGTGGAAGGAGCCATGAATATTTTCTTCAAGAAGATTTTGTCAGAAGGTGCTAGATGTAATGAGTACTGAGAATGATCACAAGATATGAAATTGACTATATTTCAACATCCAGGAAACAACTGGTCACTCACATGAGTCATTTATAAATCAGCTGCAGTGACTGTGACAGTGACAGAAAAGAGAACAAAGCCATATATAAATATTAACTTAGAAGCTGATATTCTACATGTGAGATCCTTGTCCAATGACCAAAAAATATACCCAGAAAAGGAGAAATCAAATAGTATCAATCTTGACATTCACTCTACAACTGAAACTGAAAGACAAAAGGCAGTCAAAGCTAAATGAAGGATGGCCTACAGATTGCCCTTGGATAGGCAATTAGAAGGATTAATAAAATTGGTTAAATTTTGTACTAAAAAAAACACAAAAAAACCATCATTTTTGATACTTGATCATAACCTCTTTCATGGCAATGTAAGAACTGAAACTTACTTGCCAAAATCTGTTGCAGAAGATGAAGAGGTAGAAAATCCTATTAATATATTGATAAGACCCTCCAAATTAAATCAATATGTGCTTTGATACATAGTGATTTCAATACAAAGGGAAGAATGGAATAAGCATTCATATAGCTAGCACCTACCATGTACCAGGTACTGTACTAAGTACTTTATAAATATTATCTATTTGACAAAGATAAATAGGGGGAGAACAACGGAAAATATGATTTAGGATTAAGAAGTGAGAAAGCTTCACATTTATAGATGATTAATAATTCCTTTGAGGAAAGAATTGAGAGATAATGGATGACCAAATAACATTTTTAATTAACTTGGTTATATTTAATAGAGAAAAAATCATTCATTACAGATATGGAAGTTATACCAAATTGACTACCTACTATATATACAATCAGGTCATTAATTTGTTAAAGCAAAAATTATAATTAACCAAAATTGAAGAACAAAAATAAGAAAAATATAAAGTACATAACTAAAAACAACTCCAACCTGACCTATTTATATAAGTTGTTAATCTGGAAAATGGGTAATGGATGAAGCAATAGATATTAATACTAATTATAAGTATATCTTAAAGAAGTCTAATGTAAATCAACTTCCATAATTAAGAAACCAATATTGATTAGAAATTATTTATCAGCCATCAAGTATTTTATGCTTTGTTAAGCAGAGATACATGGAAAGCACCAATTTTTACACTATAAAATTGTTTGTATGATCTTACTGGGAAAGATACTGGAAGAATATGAGTAGTACTGCTTCACATAATAGCAAGAAGCAACAGAGATGGGAAAACACATTTTTAAAAAGTTTGGAGAAAGATCCAACTAAACAAAATCAACCTGAGAATATTTAATAATGAAATTGGAAGGAGGTCATCAATTAGATTAAAAATGGAAAAGATCTGTATGGAAATCGTCAACAGATTCTTTTCATGCAACAGAAAGCAGAGTCATTACATTTGGTTCTATCATCATAGTCCCAAACGTACTGCATGAAGAAAATAAAATTAGTGCTAGAAAATAAAAGTGAACACAATATACGCAGAGTATATTTGTGCTACAGGCAACACAATTTTGAGGAACTGATCCTCAATATGTATATTTCAAAGAGAAGATTCCAAAGGTAAAGAAAAAATCTTGGACCTTGGAAAAATACTATACACCTCCAGATAGAGAACAGAGGACCTCCAGATAGAGAACCTGGACCTTGGACCTACTCAAAGAATGTGACCAAGACTGATGCTGAGTAAAGTGAGCAGAACCAGGAGAACATTGTACACAGTAACAGTCACATTTTACAATAACTAATATTGATAGACTTAACCCTTCTCAGCTATACAAGGATCTAAGACATCTCCAAAGGCCTCAGGATGAATATCCACATCCAAAGAACCATGGAGTTTGAATGCAGATTGAAGCATAATATTTGCTATTTTTTTCTGTTGTGTTTAATTTCCTCTTTCTTGTGGTTCCTTCTATTGGTTCTAATTCTTACTCACAACATCACTAATGTGAAAATATGTTTAATAGGAATGTATATGTATAGCCTATATCAGTTGCATGTTGTCTCAGGGAGGGAAGTGGGGATGGAGAGGGAGAAAAATTTAAAACTCAAAAGCTTATGGAAACGATTGTTGATAAATCAAAATAAATTAATTTAAAAAAGAGAATGTGACCAAGAGAATGACAATAGCTATCAAGCATGTATGGTTTTCCTATATACACAATATTGTTATGATAATAATATGCATAAACTGGGAAAATAATTTTACAGCAAGTTTCTCTAATAAGGGTTTCATTTCTCAAAACTATAGAGAACTGAGCCAAATTTACAAAAATAAGAGCCATTCCCCAATTTATAAATGGTCAAATGATATGAACAGGCAGTTTTCAGAGGAAGAATTCAAAGGTAACAATAGTCACATGAAAAAAATGCTCTAACTCACCATAGTTTAAAGAAATACAAATTAAAACATCTCTGAGGAACCACCACGATACTCATCAAATTGTCTAAGATGATAGAACAGGAAACCAATAAATGCTGGTGAGGATGTGGGAAAATAAGTACACTGATGTACTGTTGATGGAGCTATGAACTGGTTCAACCATTTGGGAAATCAGTTTGGAACTATGACCAAAATTATGAATCTATGCCTACTCTTTGACCCAGCAATACTGCTACTAGGTCTATACCCAAGGAAATCAAACATAAAGGAAAATTGTACAAAAATATTTATAGCAGCTCTTTTTGTGGCAGCAAAGAATTGGAAACTGAGGGGATGCTCATCAATTGGAGAATGGCTGAACAAGTTATGGTATATGAATGTAGTAGAATACTATTATGTTGTAAGAAATGATGAAGGAGATGGTTTCAGGAAAACTTGGAAAGACTTGTATGAACTGATGCAAAGCGAAGCAAGCAGAACAAGGAGAACCACGTACACAGGGACAGCAGAATTTTTTTAAATTTATTTATTTTTAGTTTTTGACATTCACTTCCATAAGATTTTGAGTTTAAAATTTTCTCCCCCTCTCATTTCTCTCCTCCGCCAGACGGCATACAATCTGATATAAACTCTACATATACATTCATGTTAAGCATATTTTCCCATTAGTCATGATGTAAAGAACAATTAGAACTAATGGGAGGAACCACACGAATGAAGTAACAAAACAAAACAACAAAGGAAAAGAAGAGCAAATAGTATGCTTCCTTCTGCATTCAGACTCCATATTTCTTTCTCTGGGTGTGGAAGGACAGCAGTATTTTAAAGATAAACAACTCTGAAAGAATTGGCACCTCTGATGAATACAATGATCTACTTGAACTCCAGAGGTCTCATGATGAAAAATACTACACACTAGGTAGAGAACTGAAGAACTCAGAATACAGATTGAAGCATATTTTTTCCCATTCTTTCTTTCTCTTTTTTCTCCCTGGAACATGGATATATGTTTTGCATGACTTCATATAAATAATGGGCATCATATTTCTTGGCTTCTCAATGGAGGGTTGAGGAGGAATAGAGTAAGGGAGATAATTTGGAACTGAAAACAGAATTTTTTTAATTCTTAAAAATGAAAAAGAAATAACTGAAAATTGTATGAATATACTGGAATATTATGGGGTCACAAGAAGTAAAGAATATGAAGAATTAACCTATTAAGCATACACTCATTCTTTCTTTTAACAAACACAAAATTACTAAAATGTAAAGTTACTTTAAAAAAGAAAGAGAATAATCTGCACATACATCAATGATGAAGCTACAAGAAGGGAACAAGTTAATGACATTTTACAATCTACTAGAATTTTAAAGTCTCACAATTTACTAAAAGGTTCAGGAAATATAAGATCCCACTGTGCTTATTTTTTGTTGAATATAAAAAGCCTATTATTTAGAAGAGCAAAATACTACCCTAATGGTTCTTCTGCCATGCATATGTTAAAATCCTGCAAGATTCCTTAAAAGATATAACAAGAGAGATAACTTTGTTTAAGGACATCATCATTAAAGGAGGATAAAAACAGCAATATTTGCTCATGAAAGATATTTCTCACTTTTGTCAAGATATTCAACATGCATGAAGATGTGTCCAAATGCATATCAAAGAGAGATTCTCCATAGATGGTGAGGTCCTCCAGTTGCTTCTGTTTACAAAAGACATCATGTTGATTGTATCAAGCCCAGAAATGTTATAGAGACTCCAAATGAGATTATAATTACTCAAGAGAATTTGTCCTAACTATTCACATAGAAAAAACCAAATGGATGAAGAATGCATGTTTTCCAGAATATGATATGCTGTTAAACAGATGACCTATAGAGCTCATCCATCAGTTGTTGTTATTGTTTGTCCTTCATTTTTGAAGATGCCCAATGACACCATGGGTGATGTCTTGATTCACTGGTGAATGGGATTTGAGAGAAATGATTATTAGTAACCAATGATTTGGGGAGATCCAGAGTTCACCCTTTTTCTATAGTCCTCGTTTCAAAGTTTAGTCTCTTGAAGGACTCTAAACTATCTCTCCTCAATCTTGATCAGACCCCACCCAACCTTACATGGAATCTCTAATTTAAGGTGAATTCCACTCAATCAAGCATGGGTAGAGACAGATCCTTTTGTCTAGATTGCCCAAGGCAGGGGGTCATCTGGGTATAGGGATAGTCAAGACTTCTCTATTAAGAGTGACATGATGTCACTCTCAGCTCCTCAATGGAGTGAGCTCATTTCTCTTTGTAAAGTCTACCTCTCATTAATTGTTAACCAGAATTGATTGTCCCCCTCAATAACACCCCTCTTCTAAGAGAATATAAGTATGAGCCCACTGCCATTATGGTCTTTGGCATTCGAGAATGCCATTGATCTCTTTTCATTAAAATGCTGGAATTATTAATAAAATGGTTAATACCCAGAAATTATATCTCTTGAACTTTTTAAATGTCACAGATTTAAGTTAGGCATAGTTGCACAGAGTCATCAGTCTTACTCTCTTTTCCAGAGTCATCAAAGTTCAATGGCAAGACAAAAGTCAGGATGGCCTGGGATGCAGCATATGATCTTGGTATGTCTGATGTCTCACCAAGCTCTAAGTGCTCCACAACTTCTGCATCAGCCACCTTCATGGAATGAATTATTGGAACAAATTGTCTTCCTCTGCCCATTTGGCTGGGGTTGGCGGGGAGAGGGGGGAGGTCTTCACATGCTTGGGGTATGTAGGTTCGAGGCCGTTGGTTACCCTCAACCTGGTTTAGCCTATATGCCAAGACGGTTTACTGAACTTTGGCCACTGTGCATGCTACAGCTTCTTGGAGCCGCAGGTAAGAGTTGAGTGCCTTAGACAGCAAAGGTGGATTAGCAGCCTTGCAAAAGTCTCAGCAGCCCTCCCACCAGAGGTGCTAGTCCTTCTTGAACACTCCATACACCCCTTTCCATCAGTACACATATTTGGTACAAACACTACAAATGGGCAATGAGTTTGGTCCACAATTGCCAAGAAAGAGAACAGGCTAAATTGACCTTGTAATCGTATACAGTTTTTCAAATTATCCCAAGCTTCTCTTTGAAATACAGGCCTACTTTTTAAATATACACAAATATTGTATATCCATGAGTCATGCTAACCACAATCTCCTAAGAACTGAAGGGTGGGTTGACCATGAGCAGGCATGGACATAAAAATTATGCAGGAGAAGTAGCATAAAGGATAAATGTCATCAGAGAAGTGCACGACCAGAAATATGATGGGTCAGTCACAGAGTGAGGGTTAATTCCATGGAATCAAAAGAATATTTTCAGTACATAGTGTAGCTCCCTAGGGATAGATTTATGTGAACATATGGAGAAGAATTGTGCAGCACAAAAAAATGTGGATGCATTACTATTTCATTGGGGAAGACTACCCATACTGAAAGGCAGCTAAGTGGTGCATGCAGCAGATAGAGTACTGGGCTTGGAATCAGGAAGACCTGAGTTCAAATCTGGCCTCAGACACTTAATATCTGTGTGACTCTGGGCAAGTCACTTAACCCTGTTTGCTTCAGTTTCCTCATCTATAAAAGGATCTGCAGAAGGAAATGGCAAACCATTCCAATATCTGTGCAAAGAAAACCCCAAATAGGGTCACAAAGAGTTGGACACAATTGAACAACAAAAACAACCCATAGTGAAGAGATCATACATCCTTTGAAATATCTGTAAAATATCAAATTAAGTTCTTCATATTGAACATTAGTAAGGGAAAAATCTATGCTATTATGTTTTTAAAGTGTTCAACAAAAAGGGCTAAAAAGAATTTTCTGGTTTACCACATTGACCAAAAAAATCAGCATGGTAGCAGTAATGGAAAAGAAGCCAAATTCCAACTGTAGCTGCTCATACATACTGGCTGTGTGACTCCTTGCAGGTCACTTAACTTCTCAGTGCCCCTGTGCATCTCTCTAAAACTAAATTACTGAACAGATGTGGATCTATGCTGGCAGAGCGAGTTTCATCACTGGGAGTTCTCCATGCTAAAGGAAGCACATAACTATTCCAAAAAATTAAGTGAAGTTTTAAAGCATTGTTTTATCATTACGGGAAAAGAATAGTCCTTCCGAAAGAAAGTCATGATGGTATAGTAGACTAAGAGAGCATGAACTAGTAGACAGAACACTTGATTTCTAGGTCCAGAACTACCACTAGCAAACTGACCTCAAATGAGTCATTTAAGCACTAAGTTTCTTAATCTGAAAAACACGTAGTGGATAAGGATCCAGCCTGCGTTCTAGGGTTATTGTGAAAATCAAGTAAGAACTCTTCACTATATACACTCAACAAGCATTAAAGCACAAACAATTAACAAAACAATGATTTTTAACTATATCATGGGTTTAGAAAAAACTGTGATTGACTAGTGTCTAATTAGAGCAATTCTTTATAAGTGATTTGCTGCACCCCAGAAAACCCACCCTACAGATTAATAGAAAACTGAATGAGATTTATTTTCAGTGGTCCAACACAAGAAAGGCATTATGGTACACTGGAAAGATCACCAACTTGGAGTTGGTAGATCTGGAATCAAGTTCCAGCTTCACCACTTTCTGGATGTGTAAACTTAAAGTCATTTCAGCTCTCTTGAGCCTTCTTTCTCATCTATATATAATGGAAGGGCTGAACTAGATTATCTTTAGTCTCTCCCAAATCTAATATTCTAGATGGCTCAGTGGATAGAGTATTAGGCTTAGAGTCAGGAAGAGCTGAGTTCACATCCCATCTCAGACACTTACTAGCTGTGTCACCCTGGACAAGTCAGTGGACCTCTGCTTTAGTTTCCCCATTTGTAAAATGGAGATAATAATAGCACCAGCCTCCTAGGGTTGTTGTGAGGATCAAATGGGATAACATTTGTAAAGTATTTGGTAAACCTTGAAGTACTATATAAATGGCAATTATTATTATTATTATTAATTTCTTTGCCAAGCAAGGGACTGGGATAATCAGTACCCCCCACGATGATGGTAGCTTCAAGTCAAAAGAACATGGTGTTCACTCTAAAGTCATATTTCTTCTTAGCCTATGAATATTAACATTTTTTGATGATGTGAACCTGATAAGTTAGAATGAGCAATGTGCAGCCATCTTAGAACTTGTGTTTGAAACATCATAGAAAAATGTTTGTTGGCAAAATATTATTCACACAGATACTTGAGGGATAGATATTGTAGCTGTAATTCATGCCAGAAATTCTCATATGAAGATATTTCACTCTGAAGGGAAACAGGGGGGAAAGGAGATGGTGGCAGTAAGAGAGAAGGCAGATTAAAGAAGGGATTAGTCCTTAGTAAAAACAAATTCTAAGAAAAGTGAATTGGAAAGAGGAATTTAAAAGAAAAGATAAGAATCTGTGACTGGGCTCCGGGTGAAGGAAAGAGGACAGGAAAGCATAAGCAGGCTGCACCAATCCTAGACTACAGGTTCTGAGCATGCTTCTTCTCTCTCACCGCACTCTTCTTCTTTATAAAGACAGGGCAGAAAACAAAGAGAAAGAAAAGTGTAAATAATAAAATGGAGGGAAATACATGATTAGTGATCATAACTATGAATGTGAATGGGATGAACTCACCAATAAAATGGATGAGGAGAGAAGAATGGATTAGAAAACAGAATCCAGTGATATGCTGTTTACAAGAAACACACTTGAAACATTCAAAGAAGTGCCATGTCTTCATTCCTCTCAAGACTGACTCTATACTTTCTCTACCATGCCACAACAGCCTTTTCTCCCTAAAAGTTCACCACACCCCTGAACTTCTTACACTGAAAGTTCACTCCACCCCTGTGGCACCTCCCTTCCTCTAACTGGCTGCTTCCTGCCAGAATCTCCATTTTAAGGAAAATGCCCAGGCCAAGATGTCTTCATTCCTCTCACGTCTTGTCTCCTGACTCTCTGGACTTTTTCTATCCTACTCCCCATATAGGTACCTTCTCCTCCTCTGTTGCCTTTTCAGCTTCCTTTTATGCATTATAATCCCTATTAAAAAGGGAAAAGAAGGAATTCTACAAAGAAGCCTTAAGTACTTTCCACTTTTATCTAGAGTCAACTAGGAAGGCTCTAAAAGGACAGTTCTCAAAGGTAGCCAGCTAATTTTTGTTTCATTTCAGCTACAAAGTTATGTCCAGAGAGAGAGAAGTTAAAATCCTATGACCGTTGAAATGGCAAGCTGAGGTTTCTCTTTGGGGTAGACAGGATTTGTTCTTCTATTCAGTAATCTTAACAACTTTTTTTTTTCATAATTGGCTAAAATATTCTGGGGTTCTTTTGAGCAAATTCACCAATCCAAATGCTTTTTGGATCTCATGTTTTTCATCATGTAGATTCACCCTATGGGAAAGAAGTAGAAAAAAACTCTTCTCTCTTCTGTACCTTGGGATGTTATAGCCACTGAATCAGGTTTACAAGGCACCTTGGCAATCGATTAGTCTCACCCATGTATAGTCACTTTCTGGAACTAAGCTAAGAATCTTATAACTCAATACATCAAAAGATTTATTATTTCACTGGTGTCCATAAATGCAGCAACCTCTCTATACCTGAGTGGGCAGCTTAATGGATTGCTCTGACCTCCTTTGCACCTCCCAAAAGTTATCATTTGGTAGTCAGCACTCTGGTACTTAGCTTCCTTGAAGTCGCTAGGCTAGCCCCAGCACAACAGATGAAGAATTTATTTCCAGGACCTTACCTGAAACCTTTCTAGTGTGGAGGAACTCAGGGCCGTGTTGGCACAGCCTTTAGAACCCAGGCTCACCTCCTTCCCATGATGACACATTGACCTAGAATCTTTGTGGAGGAAAGCAGAATTCGGTTAACTAAAGAAGGAAAATAACTGAAACAAATTCTACCAAATCTGAAAGAAGAAAGATAATTAAACTCCTACATAACATAAAACACCAGTTTAAAAATAGAATTAGTGCCCAGTTGTGCTGTGCTCCTTCAGCAGATGGAGCAGGTAGTTTACAGTCAAAAGTGTTTCATCAGCTATGTTTCAGTACCTCCAAAGAAAAATGTAAAACAAACTATACATTCCCCAAATACAACAAGCCTCAGTTGGCAATTTTCTAATTGAACAATGATGTTCATTTTCCCTTCTTTTCAATTGTGAACTTCTAAATTTTATCACAGAACTACCATCTTGATTTTTATCATGCTTTCTCATTAAAACATGTATATTTTTCTTATATATTTATATTTGTTACTATATGGGATATACAGTATTTATACAATAATATAGGAGTATTAAGAAAAATCCATGGAAGTTCCCTTAAGGATTCCCTCATTGTAGATTCTGACTTCCTTTGAGGAGAAAAATCCAAGAATATTCATGTAGATTAGAACTTGGAAGAATTTTGGAGATCTCTAAATCCCCTAGATCCAAAAATTTTTTGATTAAAATCTATCACAAATAATTGGATTTTAAGTCATCATTTTGCAGAATTAGTGCTTTTCCTTTCTTCTTCATCTATTTATCAAGCTCAGAGGATCTCTTATAAGACCTTTATGGTGCCCCATAGAGTTTCCCTCTGCATAGCCAACTGCATCTGCATGATCCCTTGAGTTCTCCCTTAAATTCCTCCCCCAACACAGACTTTCTGGACTGATATTGGTGTTGTTGGAGGAAGGGTCTGCAAGATTTCTCATCCAAACCCGAATACACTGGACTAACCATTACTGATAAGTATGGAGATTGAGTGCTTTAGCAACTATTCAAAATAAATGAACCAGAAAACCTGTCTGGTTCAGCAGAGAAAACTCTAATGAAAGATACAAAGTAGGTAGGACACCAAGGAGAGCATATTGTTAGTACCCTCCTGGTCTCACAGGTAGATATCAAAGCCCAAGTCATCATCACTATCTTCTGTTCTTAACATATTATGAATATAATCTTTGGCTGAATATGATAAAAAAAATTGGAAATTACTAAAATGTGGCTATTCTGAAAGGTGGCAAAACTAAAGATGACATCAAAAGTTCCTGGAGATTCAAATTTTTATTCAAATGTATACAAAAGAGTAGGATATAGTCATTTGTTTGAGGAGATAAGTAAGGACAAAAATACATTAAAATATCCTTTCCTTTAAAATTTAACAAAAAACTGGAAGGCCATTGGTAACCCTCCCCCCTTCCCTATAGCATCACTGAAATGAATGATGTAATGTGTAACTTTCTCACTAAGGAACAAGTAGAGTTGTACGTTTAATAATAAGCCAGACTTTTAAAAGAGCCCCGTGACCACTAGAAATGCTGACTCGCCTAGCCTTTGACCTTTTTATCTGACAGAGGAAGACATTTAACTATATTCCCTCAGGTTTTAAAAAGTTCCTTTTTTCCTTTTGGTAGAGACAAACAAATAAGAAAGGGAAAACAGATGATAATATTAATTTAAATGATTTAAGGATGAAAATATGTTTCTTATGAAAAATTGAGCATACTTACATCAACTAAATTTTAGACTAAAATTCCATATTATTCCAAATATATAACAATTAGTTTGTTGAATTCCTATCATTTTCATTTCAAAAAGTTATTGCCGGCCCACTGTATATATTTAGGGTGCTAGTAGTCCTAATCCTCTTTGACCTTTCAGTAGCATTTTACAGTATTGACCACCCTATCCTTCCAGATACTATGAGTAGCAAAGAAAGCTAAAGCAACTCCATATATTCTGCAGTTCCTCTATATTGCCTCTGGCCTTGTTTGTATTGCAATTGTCTACCAACTTGCTGACTGCTGAAACAGCAAGGACAGTCCTGTTTTTAGGGTGGGGTTATAAGAGATAGCTAATCTGAAGAAGACCCTTTCCCATTACTAATTCCAGCAAGAGTCTGTGCAGTCCAGGGATACCACGTTCCTTATCCCGACCCTGCAAGTCCTGTCCAATTCACCTCCTGCCTAGATTGAAACCTATTTGAGCTTTGTCCTTTTGTTCCTTCAGGAAGTCTCTGCCCATAGGGATGGGGCTCCCTTGCTGGTGAACTCAATAAATCTACCCCCTTTTCTCAAATTACCCACTCGATAATATCATCGTTCTTCACTAGACATACAGTGTTCTGGGAAATATGACCCAGAGAATTCCTTCCATCAAATTATTCTAACTCAATCCCAAACTTCATTGGAAGTAAAGTCCTAAGGAAGTTTTCCTAGAATATTACTCTGGATCCAGAGCATTTATAAATGTTTGGAGAGGTCTGGTTGAAAGAACTGAGAATGTTCAGTGCATAGAAAACTTCATGGGGATGTAAGAGCCATCTTCAGTCTATCATGTGGAAGAGGGATTAGACTTATTCTTCTTGACCCCAAAGGGCAGAACTAATGTAGACGGTTGATTAGGAGAGTCTGGAAAACAATCAAGTTAAAAGACATGCCTTTTCCTTTGGACTTTGATTATATCATCAGGAGGTGAACATGGGTTCTGAAGGCTGCACCAGCACAGTCCCAAGTTGTTCCACACTGGAAAGGCTTTAGGTAAGGTCCTGGAAATAAATAAAAGGAAATAAGAGGTGGGGAGGTGGAGATATACCTGGTCATAGTACCTGGAGAGTCCTGGGCAATGATCAGAGAATCAGATTTTGAGATAGAAGACTCCCAGCTGTATCCTATTCACAACAATGCTAAGGCAAGAGAATTCATTCATTCTCCAGCCTCCCCCCACCCTTACAAAAAGCATAAGAGGCAGATGGTATAGCACCAAATTGTATGCCACCGTAACTATGAGTTCTAAAGTAACTGTTCCTCTCCCAAGATTCTGGGAAGCTTTTTGGAGATATAAATGGGGTTATAATTCTCCTGTACTCTTTTGCATGTGGGGAGAGTGAAGAATGACTATGTGATTTATTTCTTATCTGTAAGTCTTTCATGTCTTAAACACTTTTGCTATTGGTTGCCTTGCTTCTTGAATAGTCTGATAATAGAATTTTACCAAAAGAGGCCAAAGCTATGAGTTGCATGAATGGTTAACCAAAGCAGTCAAGCCAAATCCTTGACTAACTAAGGAATTTTGTGGGACTTATGCTTTTTAAGAGATGTATTCTTAGGGACAACCAGATTTCTGTTTAAATGTGGAGATAAAAGGAATAGTGGATGAAAAGATCAAGGATTTAGGAGGTGTTTCTTGAGAATTTAGTTGTGATTCTAACAGGTGTAGTGGAATGGGCCAGGAGATTGGCAAATCAAATTAAAATCAGCTTCAAAAGTCAGGGCAATAAGATGCTGCAGCACTAAGAAGGAAAAACTAAGTGCTACCATTCGCGTGAAAGGATCCTTTCATTGCTCTGGGGGTTAGCTGGGGAAGAGAACCCATTATTGCAATTTCTTGGTGGGGAGAGTGGAGGGAATCTGGAGAAACCAGAAAGTAGGCACTTTACTGGTTTATGGCAAAATATGGTAGATTCAAAGCCAGTTTAAGTGTGGAGGGTGCCAGAACAGTGGCTACAGAGAACTTGACATTTCAGTGTGAATTTAGGAGGGGGCAAAGAGATTGGGAGGTGTTTGTAGCAACACATGACTTGTCTTGAACATCCTGCATGAGACCGGTCACTTGGGTATGTCCAGGTTGTGTTCATGGAGTGATGGGGTAGTGACAGAGAACCTAACTTATGGAAGATTTAGAAGAGTTAGAAAACAGGTTCAAGTCCCAACCCCGCCATAAATTAAATGTGAAACCCTGGCTAAGTAACAAACTCTTTAGGACTCAGGTTCTTCCTGTGTAAGATAATGGAATCTCACTAGAATGTAACTCTATATAAAATCTCAGACTCATCTAACCCATAACTAAACAAGAATCATTTCAACAATATGCCCAAGTAGTCATCTAGTCTTTTTGGAAAACCTCTAGTGAGGGGTAGGTGTGGCTAGATACCAGGTCATATGAGAAAGATATAGGCATTTTAGTGGACTGCAAACTCAGTACGTGTCAATAGTGTGATAGGACAACCACCAAAAACTAATTTGATCTCAAGCCATTAAAATGTCCAAAATGAGCAAAGAGACAGTTCTACTCAACTGTGCCCTGATCAAAATGTGATAAGGCAAAGGAGAGAAAAGCAAAGTGCTGTGATATATAGACTTGGACAAGTCACTTAACTTCTTGGAGCTTCTTCCTATAAAATGAAACATTTGGGCTAGATTAGAAGTTTCTTTTTTTTAAAATTTCAATAGTATTTTATTTTTTTCCAATTATATGTAAAGAAAGTTTTCAACATTTACTTTTATAAGATTTTGAGTTCCAAACTTTTTTCTCCCACCCTTCCTCCTTCACCTCTCCCCAAGACAGCAAGCAATCTGATATAGGTTATACCTGTACAATCATATTAAACATATTTCCACATTAGTCATATTGTGAAAGAAGAATCAGAACAAAAGGGAAAACCATGAGAAAAAAAAACAACAAAAACAAAAGGTGAAAATAGTATGCTTCAATCTGCATTCAGACTGTATAGTTCTTTCTTTGAATGTGCATAGTATTTTCCATCTATGAAATTTCCATCTTTTGAAATTGTCTTTGATCATTGTATTGCTGAGAAGAGTTAAGTTTATCATAGCTGATCATCACGCAATGTTGCTGTTATTGTATACAATGTTTTCCTGGTTCTGCTCACTTTACTCAGCATCAGTTCATGTAAATCTTTCCAGGTTTTTCTGAAATCTGCCTCCTCATCATTTATTATAGTACAATAGTATTCCATTACATTCATATACCACAACTTGTTCAGCCATTCCCCAATTGATGGGCATTCCATTAATTTCCAATTCTTTGCCACCACAAAAAGAGCTGCTATAAATATTTTTGTACGTGCGGGGTCCTTGTCCCATTTTATGATCTCTTTGATATACAGACTTAGTGGTGGTATTGTTAGATCAAAGAATATGCACAATTTTATAGCTCTTTGGGCATAGTTCCAAATTGTTCTCCAGAGTGGTTGGATCAGTTCATAACTCCACCACAATGCATTAGTGCTCCAATCTTCCCACATCTTCTCCAACATTTATCATTTTCCTTTTCTGTCATATTATCCAATCAGATAGGTGTGAAGTGGTACCTCATAGTTGTTTTAATTTGCATTTCTCTAACCAACAGTGATTTAGAGCATTTTTCCATATGACTATAGATAGCTTTAATTTCTTCATCTGAAAACTGCCTGTTCATTTCCTTTGACCATTTATCAACTGGGGACGATCAGAACTTTTAACTGTCCAGCCCACAACATTCCCAAGCATAGCCAAAATCAGATTAAAATGTAATTGGGAAACATTTCATAAAATAAATAAAAATATAATAAAGCACAGAGAATATTATTTGTGGGTTTCTAAGTTAATTATCCTTATGGACAGTTTAGTGGCCCCATTTTCTATTTGAGTTTGACACCACTGGACTAGATGTTCCCAATTCATCAACATATATTATTAAATATCTACTTTCTGCAAAGCACAGTGATAGTTACTAGAGATACAAAGACAAGAATGAAATAGTTCCTGTCTTCAAAAGTCTTACATTCTACTAGAATGACCTCTGAGGTGCATATAACTCTGATTCTATATTCCAGTTTCAAGTCAGTAACTGGGTGGATGGTAGTACTATTGAGAGAAATAGGAAAGCTGTGATGAGTTGATTTATAAAGATGTTTATAAGTTATAAAAATGTGTAAATTATATTATTATAATTTCTGTTCTAGAGATATGTTTGCGGTACCACAGTAATACCTGAGTGTAGATGTCCAGAAACAGAAAAAAATAGGTCAACATCAGAGTTGGAGATACAAATCTGAAAGTCATTCACATAGAGGTTATAACTGAAATGATAATCTATAGGGAGAAAAGAAGTCTAAACCTAGGGGAATGCCTATGTTATAGGCTCCAGGAGAGTAAGAAAAAACAGCAAAGGAGTAGTAAGAAAGGTAAGAGAAGCAGGAAATTATGATATCACAAACACCAAGAAATGATAACTATCAAGAAGAAAGGACCCAGCAGTCTTAAACAAAAGAACAGGCCCTTGGATTGGGCAATTCAGCAGTTAATGAAGAACCAAGGGATCAGTTTCTGTTAAGCAGTGACACTGGAGGACCTCTACTAACAGTCCTGTCAGATTGTACCTACTTTTTCCCACTCCATAATAACAGTATGCAAAAGTCAATGCAACAAATTAAGATACTAAAGGTCAACATCACAGGATAAAATATAGGAATATGTGTTATCAGGAATAGAATAAAGGAAAACAGCCATCTGGCTTCCCTTTTTCTACTACTTTAGGTCTTACAGAATGAGCAATCACTAGAATTAGAGGGTATCTTAAAGCTCATCTAGTCTAAATCACATAATTTTATTGAAGAGAAAATTGGGATCCTGAGAATTAGGGTGATTTGCTCAATATCCCTCCTGTATGAATTACTGTTCATTATTAAGTTAATATGGTATAACATCTCACACCATATACCAAGATAAGCTCCAAATGGGTACATGATTTAGACCTAAAGTATGACATCATAAACAAATTAGTGGAGTAGGGAAACAATTTCTGTCAGATATATGGATAGAGACTTCGTGACCAAATATTAGATAGAGACATTCACAGGAGATAAAATGGGCAATTTTGATTACATAAAATTAAAAAGCTTTTGTACAAACAAAACCAATGTAATTAAAATGAGAAGAGAAGCAGGAAACTGGGGAAATAAATTTTTGCAATAACTTTCTCTGATAAACGTCTCATTTTTGAGATATATAGGAAATGACTTCAAATTTCTAAGAAGAAGAATATGACCTTTTAATATACATTTTATATTCTATTATATAAAACTATATGATAACTGGACAAAGGATATGAATAGTTTTCAGAGAAAGAAATCCAAGCTACCAACAACTACATGAAAAAAAATGTTCTAACTCACTAATGCAGTCAGTCCTCAATATTCATGCATTTAACTTTTGCAACTTCAAACATTCAAGTGATTTTATTAGTAACCTCATTTTCAGTTTTGCATTAGCAACTACACACATTCACAGCCATGACAAGTAGAGAAAAAAATGAAAGGCACAATGAGGGCAAGTTTGTGGAGCAGCTGGCTGGTATCCTAGTAGGTGCTTCATTGGTCTTGTTCACCCTACTGGTGTAAAGTAAAGAACTCCCCATGTATCTGTTGCATATTGTCATTGTTTGCCTTTAAAACTCAAGGTTTATGTTGCAACCCCCAAAGTACAGTGCAAGTCTTTCAGGCTCTAGGCCTAAGCAGGCAAAGTCAGTGATGTGGCTTAGTGAGAAAAGGTCACAGAATTCTAGGGAATGACTAGTGAGAAAAAAATGTTTTGCATATTACCAATTTTATTTCGTGTGTTTTTCATGGTAACAATGTTAGGAAAAATGGATACTATCAGAATTAATGTATTGCTATAAAGAATTGTATACAGAAATTGTATACAGATTTTCAGCAATCTCTAGTGAAAGATTATGGTTTTTGGTAGTTACAGGAATCTAACCCCCTATTTCCCACAGGTTCAATGTATCAACATTCACGTTTTCTACTTTTGCACCATTTTCTAGAAACTTTACCCCTGCAAAAGCTGAGAATTGACAGTAATTAGAGAAATGTAAATTTAAAAGCTCAAAAGTACCACTTCACACCCATCAGCTTAGCAAAGTTGACCAAAAAAAAAAAAAAAGGAAAATGAAAAATGCTGGTAAGGCTGTAGAAAAACAGTTACATTAGTGTACTGTTGGTGGAGCTGTGAACTGGCCCAGACATTCTGGAAAGCAGTCTGGAATTATGCCCTCAAAAGCTATTAAGCTGTGTATGCCCCCTGACCACTGCTACTACTAGGTCCACACCCCAAAGAGATCAAAGAAAGAAGGAAAAGACCTACATGTACAAAATATTTATAGCAGCTCTTTTTGTGATGACAAAGACTTGGAAAACAAGGGGGTGCCCATCATTTGGAGAATAGCTGAACAAGTTGATGGCATATGCACGCAATATGATGCTATTGTATTGTAAGAAGTGGCAAAAGGGATATTTTCGAAAAATTTGGCCTGGGATGACTTGTATGAATCAATACAAAGTGAAGGTAGCAGGGGCATTTATACAATAATAATACCGTAAAGACAAACAACTTTGAAAGACGTAGGAATACAACGGAATCAACCATAGTTCCAGAGCACTTATGATGAAAAATGCTATCTACCTTGAGATAGAGAACTGATGGTCTCAGAGTGCAGATTGAAGCTTCCTAATGCCAGAATTTGTTTTGCTTTATGATACATAATTATAACAGGTTTTACTCTTCTTGCTTTCTCAAAGATTGAGGGAAGGAAGGGGAACATGTTAAGAAAAGAGAACAAGCATCTATACAGAACCTATTAATGACAGGCGATGTGCTAAGTGCTTTACTGTTATCTCATTTGATCCACACAACAACTCTGAGAGATAGATGCTATTATTATGCTCATTTTACAATTGAGAAAACTGAGGCAAGCAGAGGTTAAATGACTTGCCCAAGGTCACAAAGCTAGTAAGTGTCTGAGGTCAGATTTGAACTCATCTTCCTGACTCCAGGACCAGCATTTTATCTACTGGGCCACCTAGCCATCTAACCAATGTGATGTTAATAATAATGGCTATCATTCATATAAGGTGGGACGGAAAAAATTGGGGACCTAAAATAAAATTGAATTGAAAAATATAAAATAGCATAGTAGATAGAGAGACCCTTGAAGCCAGAAAGATCTATGTTCAAGTTTTCCCTTTGACACATATTAACTAACCCTGTGTAGATGCTCTAGGTGACTCTCTAAGATTACAAATTACAGAAAAGCCACACCTTCATTGGTAGACTTGGGACTTTCCTCCCTTGGGAATACCCCATGCCAATGAAATCACAGGGCAATCCCTATCCCTATCCAATTGTTAATATTATATGTAAGTGATAATGATGATAAGTGAACTCACACTGCCTCAACAGCAAAATAATGCTTGATGAATATTGATTTAATCATCTTGGCAAGACACCTTATTAGTTTCACTTTACGGGTAAAGAAACCAAAGTACAAAGACTTACAGTGACTTTTCTATAATGTTTGCATGATTCACTGAAGACTGATAATTAAATTTAATTCTTTGATCCAATGAACATAAAAGTAACATCCTAGTTTATGTGTGTTGGGATTTTACCCAGAAGGAACCCAGCCAAGGTTAACTCCTTGTATGCCAAGTTTACAAAGTTAAAGTACGAGGCCTTTGTCTAGACATTAAAAGATGTCACTACATATACAAGGTATAAACATCCCTATTAACGCCAACTATGAGACTTTGTTCTAGCATTGAAGATGCTTCTTTGATGGGGTGTGAAATCTTCTTACCCTGAGTGCTAGTTAACCTTCCTCTACCACAATTAGGATTACTGATATTTTTATTAATTTATTTTGATTTATCAATAATCACTTCCATAAGCTTTTGAGTTTTTATTTTATTTTATTTTTTATTTTTAGGCAATTGGGGTTAAGTGACTTGCCCAGGGTCACACAGCTAATGTTAAGTGTTATATGTCTGAGGCCGGATTTGAACTCAGGTTCTCCTGACTTCAGGACTGGTGCTCTATCCACTGTGCCAACTAGATGCCCAGCTTCTGAGTTTTCAATTTTTCTCCCCCTCCCTTCCTAAGATGGTACTCAATCTGATATAGGTTATACATATACATTCCTATTAAATATATTTTCACATTGGTCATGTTGTAAGGAAGAATTAGAACCAATGGGAGGAACTACCAGAAAGAGGAAACAAAACAAAACAGAAGAAAAAAAATAGCAAATAACATGCTTTGATCTGCATTCAAACTCCATAGTTCTTTCTTCGGATGTGGATAGCATTTTCCATCTTGAGACCTTTGGAGATGGCTTAAATCTTTGCATTGCTGAGAAGGGCTAAGTCTATAGGATTACTGATTGAATAAAGGCCAGTTTCATAGCAACTGAGATGTACTTTTGGTTTAGATCTTTGAAAAGGGGATAAAGAAAGAGCCAAAACTGGCAGACAGAGAGGGATGTGGCACAGAGATTCAGACTAGATTTGCTAGAGGAGAAGCCTATATATCTGGGGAACGTGGCCTTTTTATCTATAGATAGTAGAATCTATAGATGAAAAAGAATTTCTGGACCAAGCAGAGGAGTTCCAGAACCGAGTAGGAGATGGAATGAAAAAACAGCAAGGGAAGCTCAGATTCTTAAAATCTAGCCACTGCTCAGATTCCTAAAGAACCTAGCCAATGGCTCACAAATGTTCAGATTCCTTAAGAGTCTAGCCAATATGGTGGATCTTTAATACTTTGCCTCTGGCTGGAAAAAAAGAAAAAAGAAACATCAAGGGACAGAACCATGGTGTATAGGAGCAAATCTGGATCTCTACTAGTACTATGAATTATGTGCAAATTGGTAATTTCTTAAGGGGATTGACTCTAATGATCCTCAAATTTTTTCCTCTAGCAGGAGGACCCCAACTTCAAGATAATGTTATAAATCTGGACCCCAGGGAATCTTGAATGAATTAGAGCTCATTAGAAGGTGAACTTCACATAAAAATTTTGAATCTGGGGGGGTGCTAGTAGTAGCAAAAAACTTACCTTATTCAGGTTTGATGATCAATTTTTACCTGCAACACTGAAAGAGTATTATTGTAGTGAATATTCCTTATGATATAACTTTTTATTTATAGATGAGATGTTGATCTAAGCTAATGAGTTGTTCTTAATGAACTCATGTTGGCTCACAGAGATTATCTAGGATAATATTGTCTTAGGGCTAGTAAAGAGGCAGGCACAGCCCCAACCTGATAAAAGCATATGATTTTGGGCAAACTTTTCACAATAGAAACTCTTTTTAAAGTGTAACTTTTATTTTACTTTTTTTGTCAATTAGCAAGCATTAATTTTCTTTCTTTTTTAATTTCATAGTATTTTATTTTTTCCAATTACATGTAAAAACAGTTTTCAACATTCATTTTTTGAAAGATTTTGAGTTCCAAATTTTTCTCCCTCCCACTCTTCCCTCCCCCCTCCCCAAGAAAGCTAGCAATATGATATAGGTTATATGTGTGCAATCATGTAAAACGTACTTCCACATTAGTCATGTTGTTAAAGAAATAGAACAAAAGGAAAAAAACACAAAAAAACACAAAAAAGGTGAAAATGTAAAGCATTAATTTTCAAGACAAAAAAGGAAACAATTCTGAAAAGGAGGAACAGGAAAGTTGTCAAGAAGACAACTTAGATTTTTTAAAGGCAAGTGCAGAAGAGGGAATCAAGGATAGATAATGGAGAATGATCAAAATTAGCATAGCCAAATTATGTAAGAATAATCTAAGTACCACAAAAACTCAGAATAAGATAAGGTTTACTAGGAATTCAGGTAACAAAAACAGGTTTTGTAAACTATATTGTGGAAAAGAGGGCACATTGGAAGAATAGATATGCTATTCAGTGTGGGTAAGGGCAATGATAACTAATGACAGAGAGAAGACAGGACTGTTCAAAATCTTATTTTGCTTCTGTTTTCTATGTTGAGGAAAATGATCTTTGAACTAGGAAAGGCAGAAGAAAAATGACAAATATGGAGTTGGAACACAAGATAAGTATGGAGATAATAAAAGAGAAACTGATCCTTTTGATAAGTACAGGTGACCAGACCCAGATAAACTGTAGCCTAGTATTGAAAGAAATGCTTCATGTGACCACTGAACCGTTAATGGTGATCTATGAAAGAAAGTGGAGAATAGGAGAGGTACCTTGTCCATACAAGAGCTTGAGAGTTCTTACTCCCTCCATTGGAGGCACTATGGGAAGTGCTCCTCTACAGCTACTATGGTGCTTCTTAGAGGAGTAGATGAACTCTGATAGCATGAGCTTACCGGAAGACATGGACTTTAAGGAAGTTGTTTGGACAGTACAGAAGTGAGTGAAGGTAAAATGCCTACCCAACAATTTCACTAAATGCTCCATGTTTTAATGTTTCATCCTCCTAGGAGAGCATGCCAGTAGATATAACTTACTACTTCCTATGTTGTTAATGTGCACTTGTGAGTCTTTTATATTTTATGCATTGTGTGTGAAAATATATTTCATTTGCCTGATCTACATTGTACACTGGATACTTTTTTACCCTGCTTTTTGTACTCCAGACATGAGCTAAAAAATAAGTTTTAGATGATTCTCTCCAGGGCTCCAGAGTAGGGGTATAAAGAGGTTTGAGAAAAAGAGCCTGACTTCAGTTGAAGAGCCAGACTAACTTAGTACTGAATCTAGCTCATGTGCATGGGTCCAGAGGTAGAGGCCCCATTAAAATAAGGGCCCCCACTTCACTGGATCCAGCAGTAGTTCTCTGCTGTTACATAGGAATGATCTATACCTATAAAGGGTGCATACTTTATGGGTTTAAGAGCATAGAGTAGGCAGACGATCACAAATGATTTTCTGCAGTAGATCACATCTTCAAAGTCACTCAACTGATTAAAATGTGCAAAGAATATAAAGTTCTACTATATTTATTTTTTGTTGATTTTAAAAAAAGCATTTGACTCAGGAGAGCAAAATATAACATTAAAACTTTCTGTCCAAGAAAGTAACTCCAACAGGAACTTAAAATTCACATCATAGAGAGTTGCAACTATCAAGGAAATGTTCAATGACAGACTATTAATATCAATCAGAGCAGAAAACATGAAGACATATACCAAAGGTGCTCACCATTGATGGAAGACTTCCTATGCAGATACAATATGCAATATGCAACTGCACATGAAACTGCAGATCTATATTAAGTCCAGCTTGATTTTCTTCTTAAATATGATATAACAATGTTGGCTGCACCATAGGAAGTCATATCTACTTCAAAGTGAGCACAACCTAATGAAGTATTGAAAACAAATATATGCTCTAGTACACACACAGATATGCATAAACTCATAGCCATACATAATAATAAGGGAGTATCTTCAATAGGGATAACAATGTCACTCCAAAGGTAACCAAACAATCTAAGGTAAAAAGACCATAAAATTAGTTATTGTTTTTATCAAATTATGTTTAGCTCCTGAATATAGGCCACGACTCTAAAATGCTATTTTTTATGTATGTATATGTATGTATACATATAAATGTTTTAAAATAACTAATTATAGAAGTCCACACCTCAATTTTCTAAAGGCAACATTATTTTGGGGCAAGTTCAGCCTATATTCTTATCAATACAGTAATCCAAATGTGGTTTTCCACATACCCTTGACTTCACTAAATTATTTATCTTAGAATTCCTTTTCCAAAAATGACTACCTGTCCATTTAGACTATCACTCAATTTTTTAAAAAAATGCTTTGTATGCAACTTTTCAGTAACTTATTCATTATCTAAAGCGAGAAACAACTTGCATATGTGGAAGTAAGTTTGTTGCGTGCAAGTCAGCTGAGGAGTAGTGGTTTCTCTGTCCTACAAGGAATTGTTCATGACTCTATATGAAATTGCACATAGAAAAAAATAATCTTTTAAAGACAGATTGTCATCATATGGAGAAACTGTGGTTGGTTTGTCATGTGGCTGGGATTAAAAGAAGGAAGGAGTTATATAATCTTACAGATCAAATGACCTGCAAATAATTAACTTTTTAGTTGTTTATGGTAAAATAAAGACAGAAACCTATAAAATAACAGCTATAATTGTATTACTGCATTAGTGTTTCGGGTACTTTGCAAATAAAAAAATGAAAATCTTAATTCTCGAAACTGTGATTTATGTAACACAGTGGAGCTTTTACAAAGAGGAATATTTACTTCACTGATATACATACTCCCTCCCTTCCCCCAATGTGTGGGATACGTAATCCCCCCTCCCTCTCCATACCAGCTCAATCTCTGAGGAGACGGGAATTAGGTTTATAGTTTAGACTGGTTCCCTTGGGGCAGAGTTCCAAGTCAGAGCCCAAACTCTCCCCTTGGGCTCCAGTCCTAAGTACCCTGGCTTTTCATGGCTTCCCCTGGCTGAAGGGGGGTGGGGTGGAGGGTTCTGATTGCACCTTCCCACCTGCAATCCTGGCTCCAAGGTTGTTATGGCTTGAACTCCTGGTCCTATGGGAATCACTTCTAGCACCTGAAACTGGAGACAAACAACACAGCACAGAAACAAACACCTCTAGGCTCATGTTTTAGAGCCAGAGCAAAAGAGGAAGAGCAGAGGCAAGCATCCAGCTTGGAGCAGCAGCTAGGAGCACAGACAAAAATGCGCCACCACCCCCCCTCCCCATGCGCACGCGCGAGAGAGAGCCAGTCAATCAGAGGAAGCTGCTCTGCTTCTGTGGTAGGGGACCCCATGAACTCCATGCTGAACAAACTGGGCATGTTCAAAGGCCCATAAACGTTCACGATAATTATTCATGTCATGGGTGTGAAAAGGGAAACCCTTTGATCTGTTAGAATAGGGTACTACCTATGGAGCTAGGCAGGTGCTCTGTTTCTTTTCTGTGGGCCACATGCTCTGGTCTGTTTCTGAAGGGCATAAGTTTAATTGTGAGACTGTAGCAGCACTTGACTGGTCACCAGTGATGGGGGTTGAGTCAAGGTTGATTGGTCAGAGTCAGGAGGAGCTGAGGAGAAACAGCTCCTGATCTTTTATGGGATATCCGAATCTTCCTGGGCTGGCTCTCCCTTGGATTGTCAACAAGGGAAAGGTGAAGAAGGTATTTTTCTCTTCTTCCTAGCTTTATGGCAATGGTAGCAACAATCATATGCCAACTACAACATGGTGTTTGTGTGAGCCTGAGTCCTTAACTACCTTTAGCTTTTTGTTTTCTCCCCTGAGCACAGAATAGAAATCAGTGAACTTGAGAAATGGATATTTCTAGCTGTTATTATAAGCTCATGAAGTAAAAATGCTAGGAATTTTTGGGTTTGTTGTGGTCTGAGAGGTTCAGAGATCCCTCAAACGCTGGAGTTCAGGATGGGGTTGTCTGGAATGAATTTACAGACTCAAGCATTCTTTGAGTCAAGTTGGCAAAGATTTATTGTTATGCTATACAGTGGGCAGAGGTCTTTAAGAAACCTGCAAGAGAAAGAGGATGGTGCTGGCGTTTATATGGAAAACGGCATGGGAAAGGAATGCCAGAGATGCTAATTAGGTAATCTAAAGGTCCAGGTGTCTTTGGAAGCTATGGATGGGAAAGTGTGGGAAGTATACCAGACAGTGAGGGGGTTATCAGAGGCATGGACCTTGGGGATCTGGCAGGAGGAAGAGTCCTTGGGTCAGCCAGGGACAAAAATCCTTGGGCCTGGCACCTCTCTCTCTGTCCTGATCAGAAAATGCATTCTGCAACAAGAGAAAATTTTCTCCAGGACAGGAGCCTACTAAAAAATTGGGAGGCTTCCAGAGTCATGATCTTAGGGGTGGGGGCTGAGCAGCCCATCATTCTCTCACCCAGCTTTGTGTAACTGCACCAGGGAGAGAGATAAGTGTCTTGCTGGGGTATACTCATGAGTAATTGCTAGGCACAGTGTCCTTGGGCTGGAGAGAAACTGCCAGGGTTAGTGTTTCTGAGGCTAGGGAGAAATTGGGGTCCAAGCACAGGCACCCAAGCACCCCATCATGTTGAGTGCTAGCTGACCACTGGGAGGTGATTACCATAGTATCACTATACCTCAGAAGAGAACAAATACCACTACCAAGAAGATACGGCTATTGAAAGGTCTAAGAAAGTCCAAGCCATGCCTTGGATGGCCAGGATATCTGTTGTAAGCTGCTCTGACAGTGCGGGTCTGGGATGCAAACAGAATATGTGTTTCAACAGTTTCACAAAGTTGTCTTTATCTTTTGGGAGAGGGAGTAATATAAGAGACAGGTTATTGTTTTTGGTTTCTGTATTTGTTAATATGTACTTGTGAGTCTTTTGTGTTTTAAGCATTTTCAGTGGTGGCAGAAATAAAAAAGAATCTTCCCAGTGGGTTTCTATTAATTCATAAGATATCCAAAATTTATCCTGGCAGAGCCCCCATAATATAGCACTCCCTCTGGTCTGCTCCCTCAAATAGTATTCATAGCTGAGTTCACTAAAGAATAACTATTCCAAGTACAAGATGTTTTAGGGGACCACCCTAGTAACTTTATGCCTTGTGAGCCTCTTCTGATGTTTTCTTCTTAATAGCCAACTAGAGGACACAATTAGCAGATAATAAAGGTTTTGCCCCAGATAACATAGTTAAATACAGTAACAACAAAACATATCTTCCATAAGCCTGGGGCATACTCACCCATAAATATATACAACATCAGTGTGTAAATTTTACAAATAGAATGGAACTCAAATAGGGAACCCAAGGCCAAGGCAATCAATACTTCTGGTGCTGCAGATTTCCAGTGTCTTCTCAGGATTTCCTTGAGTTGTTCCTCAAAGAACATAGTATCACTTTTTGGATAAGTTGTTCTTCTGGGCCCCTTAAGCCTTGGGTGATACTTAATAGTTTTGATATTTGCTGTAGTCTCCACTGTTTCTGCCTTAAGGCTCAGTCGAAATCTTGGACTAAAGTACAGGTGTGCAGTTTGGGAAAGAACTGGAATCCATACTGTAGGATTCATAGAAGTTTCAGTTTTGGGGTCTACCATCTCCTAAACAGGATCCTATCTCCAGCTGCCATCTAACTCCTCTTGTTGACTCAGATGGACCCCATACTTCCAGACACTGCTATGTGCTTCTGCTCCAAGATGCTACTGGCAATCACATGGGGTGGGGTGGTGGGGAATCATTTCCTTTGTTGCATTCTCCAAAATATACAAGGGAAAATATAAAGAGTAAAATTTCAAATGTCGAGTCTTTTTTCCGTAACTGGTTCTCTTTTGGACTTGATTCAACTGTTTGCTAGATAGGAGGGTTTGCTCTTCTGCTTTTAATCTCTCAGCCCTTTCCATTTGCCCAAATCAAACAGTAGGCTACATGATCTTGGGCAAATAATTTAATCTTTCTTAGCTTCATTTTTCTCACCTGAAAAATGGGAATAATAATAGCACTTATCTCACAGGGTTGTGAATATCAAATATGATAACTCCTATAAAGTGCTTTGTAAACCTTAAAGGTCTATATAAATGATAGCTCTTATTATTATTACTATTATTATTGTTATGCAGAGAAAAGGGCACCCTTGTCTTTTAAAAACTTTAATCTAGTTTCTTGATCCTTTTGTGTATGAACGGACTATTCAAAGTCTGAAGAGGGCAGGCCACTACAACCAGTCAATGAGACTACCCAGTGTCTGACAAGGCTGTGTTCCTTCAAAACCATCACTTCCTCCTTACATTCTAAAATCTCTTGAAGTAAATGGGGAGCAGAGGGGAAGTCAATTGACCAGGGGTTCCATGGTCAACTCCTTTGCTACATTCATATTTGAAATTTCGTTGCTTAAAATATAATTATATTTACATTTAGCAATTGATTAACGATTAGTATTCAGACACGGGGGCATTTGACCAGAGAATCCCTTTACAGATGGAACTCTGGGGATCCAGGTGTTCAGAAGGTAGGTAGTGGGGGAAGTGGGATGTGAAGATTCAATTCAATAAACATATATTGATTCAATTCAGAAAACATTTATTAAGAGCCTACTATGTGCCAGATACTGTGCTGAGTGCTGAGGATACAAAAGAAGCAAAAGAGTCCTCACCTTCAAGGAGTTTACAGTCTAATGGGGAAGACAACATTCTAACAAATATATGCAAAGCAAACTACATACAGGATAAATACGAAATGATTAAAAGGAGAAAGCACTGGAATAAAGAGGGGTTAAGGAATGCTTCCAGTAGAAGGTGGGATTTTAGTTGGGATTCAAAGGAAGATCTCTCTGAGAGATCAGCAGTCAGAGGAGAGATGGAAAAACATTCCAATTTAAAAGAAGGAAAGCACTGGAATTATGGGGGTTAAGGAAGGCTTCCTGTAGAAGGTGGGGTTTTAGTTGAAACTCAAAAGGAGCCACAGAGGTCAATAGGCGGAGCGGAGGAGGGAGAGCACTGAGTTTGAAGCTCAATCAATCAACGTATATTAAACGCCTAAGCGCCTACTATGTGCCTGGCACGGTGCTAAGCTAAGGATGGAAAAAGGTATGTGGGAATGACTACAGACGAAATTCGTGCTCTGGAAAGCTGTGAGTCATTGCTCAGAGTGGTTGCTGATGGTTTCCCCTGTCCTCTGGGGGCGGAAGGATGAGAACCAGAGCAGTGAGCAGAAGGAGCAGCTACTCTACCCCAAACCACATTCCCTTCCTCCTTCCTCAGTCTCTCTGGCTTAGCCCAGCCCCAAGGTTGTCTTGGCAACCCTGAGGGCGGAGGAGAGCGGCACAGGAGAGCGTCACCTGATCTGGATTTCGGAGAGCTGTCTGCGCAGGCGGAGGGCGGGGCTTGTGTGGGTGACGTCAGTCTCCCGCTGACTGATTGCTCAGTTCCCGGACTTCTCTCTCCCCAGAGGATCGGAAAACCGTTGCTGGGGCGCAGCGGTCGGGGCCCGTTGGAGGAGAGCGCCGGGAAGGCTCGGGTGAGCAGCTGCTTTTGGCGGGGAGGAGTGGCAGGACCCCGTCCCGGGCTCGGTGGGTTTGGGGGAAGGACGGGAACCTGAAGGGCGCAGCCCTTGGAGCTCAGCCGGTGACCCCCGGGGGGTGGGGCGGAGGCGGCGCTGGGGCTTCCTCCCTGGAGGAGCCGCCGACGGCTAGTGGGAATCGGCCCCCGCCCCTCGGAGTGCGCCGCGGGCTCGGGAGGCCCTGGGGGGCTCGGGGTTTGGGGGGGCGCGGATAACCTCAGCCCCCCGCCCCCGGCCCGACGAAGGTCGGGGGAGGAAGGGCGTGGGCTGCGGCCGGACGCTGGGACTGGCCGGGCCGCCCTCCCGGGGCAGGGAGGGGCGCGGACCTCGGGGCGCCTGCCCCCGAACCCCCGTTGCCTGCGGGAGGCTCGACGGGACATTCACAAACAAGGGGAAGACACCCCAAAGGAAAACGCTTGCGAGTTGCCGCGGCTTGGTTGCGCCCCTCCTGCTGTTGGGGCGTCGCGGGGTCGGAATTATTTGGGCGGCTCGAGTCTGGTGGGGGGGCTTATTTGTTTAGTGGGCGCAGCTTTGGCTCCCAAGCCTTCCTCGGGGCGTGGAGATTACACAAGCATTCCCTCGCTGCGAAAACCTTTATTTCTGGAGAAGGTGGATCCAATGGAAAACACTGTTGGGTGTGGGTGCAAAAAGCGAAGAAAGAGCCTTGGGAGATCTGGTGATCCAGAGCTTGAGTCTCAGTCCCTTTCTAATAAAAGGGGAAAGTGACCACAGTTTACTTACATAGGTAAGAATTGTTGTTTACACTGTTTAGTCGATAGTACAATGCCTAGCCCGTAGTAGGCACTTAATAAAGGTTTATGGAATTGATAACATGAACTTTTCATTTAAACTTGAATGACATAGTTTTGACAGGAATTTCCAAGGTTATGTCAAAAGTCTGTGTTTCCGGAGCATATTTTGTGCCAAATTTTAATATGTATTATAAATTTCTGCTGCTAGCCTCTACTTGAGGGAAAACAATACTAGTGACTTAAAGGGAAAAAAATTTAGATGGTTAACCTCACCCATGATGGTTATTAGCACAGTTTCTGGTCCATAGCAGACACTTGATACAATGTTTTTTGATTTAACTTGACTTTTCATAAGTTGCAGTTTTACCTCAAAGTGTATCTTGTAAAGATTGTGTAGTATCTCTCTGTGAGCCCTACTTATTGATTTTAGGATTTCCTAAAAACATGCACACTATGTGCAGAAGATGTAAAGATCTTAGTTTTGACTAGTCATTTCATTTTTTTCTCATCCTAGCTTGGGAACATAAATGTACAAATGTAAAAATTGTAGCTTCATAGTTTATTGGTTATCATCAGTGAACTCTTATACAGCTTGGTAGTTCCACAAGACATTTGAGCTGAATATTACAAAGTAAGCAATATAAAAAAACTAATTAAGCTTTTCAAAAAGTTTATTCAGTAACCATAAAATTGTAACCTAAACTAAACTAAAGGTTGGCAAAGTTAATTTCTGGTCTTTTTTTTTTTAAGATATTATTAAGAAGGATAGGATACCATACTTATTATCAAAATGGCAAGACACTGTAGTGTGGACACTATAACTATAAGAAAGTCATTTAACTTCTCTGGGCCTCAGTTTCCTTGTCTGTAAACATAATAGCTGCCATTTCTCTTGTGCTCTAAAGTTTGCAACACTCTTTACATTCTCATTTGGGACTTACAACAATCCTTTGAGGTAGATTCAGGTATGGCCATGTTACAGATGAGCAAACTGAGGCTCACTAAGATTTTAGTGTTTTGTCCATCTTAAATGTTAACATTTATCTATGTAAGAAAACCATGAATATCAGTTGTGTGCTAGGTTGAAACAAAAGAAATACTAAAAGGGAATATTAATTGAGACATGAAGGTATGAAGTTACTTCTTGGAACAAGGGTCTGAAATGAATAGGATCAGAGATCTTGAGCTTAAACTTTAGAGGTCATCCTGGTACAATCCCTTCATTTTACAGATGAGGCAGATACAGAGAGGTTAAGTCTCTTGACTTACCCAAGATCACTAGTGAGCTAGAAGGGAATACAGTTGAGGAAATGCAGGCCCCCAAGAGATGAAGTGATTTGCCCTAATCACACAGCTAATAAGTGCTGGAGGCAGGATTTGAACCTAGGTCTTCCTAACAGTGTTTACTATACCATGTTGTCTTTCCACAGTCTAGTTCAGACACATGGAACAAGGAACTTGTTGGTTTTAAGAAAAATATCCTTTGTGGAACATTAATTCAGTTATGTATGTATGCATATGATAGTTTTCTATTGCCCTTCAGGCAGTCTTTATTTTTTCAGAGTAATAGACAAATGAATAGGAAATTGTTTTTTGAGTACAGTAGGAGAACTCTTGGCTTGGTCAGAAGACAGGTCTCCAGATACTTCTGACACTTAGTACCCTGTGTGACTGGGGGCAAGCCAATTAACCTGCCTGTGCTTTTCTTCCCCTTGTTTGTAAAAGGAAGGGATTGAACTAGATGGTTTCTGAGGTTATTTCCAGCAATATGATCCTATTTTAGTCACTTGTTCCAAGAAGGAAGGTCATTTTTTCCTCCCATCCTTCACCTTAGTATCTTCCTTTAGTGTGTCTTTTGTTCCAAGTTCAGGCAAAGCTCTCATAATGATGTTTTTATTATGTGAACATATGGTAACATTTAAGATTTGTTGGATATTCCTGGAAATATTTTTTTCTGATGGTCACCTTTAGTCAAATGGATCATTTGCTAGTTGTTAGATGTAAACCAATTTAATTCTAGGTAAGTAGAGAGAGAAGATCCCAAGAAAGGAGTGTGTTTCTCTTCTATGCTTGGCACTTTTGGAAAGGTAAAATCTGGTTTAAATGAATGTCAGAGGAATCAAAACCTAGAACATAAATATTAAGAATAGCAGTGGGTTAGGTAAATGCTAAAGGGAAGACATGTTACCAAAGGGAAACTATCTGAGGAAAGTCTCTAGGATCGGTAGGGAGGTTCATTTAATTACTTTTAAAATGTTTTGAATTTTTTAATTGATTCTTTTTGCCCATTTTACCACAACTGCTTCCCATGAATTCCTCCATATGTTCCCCACCTGATCATAACAAAGAAACATTCAAGTAAAACAAATCAATACGGTGCCTATGTAACAGTACTCACTCTACTACTTCTTCACTAGGATGAGAGTATGCTTCATCATCAGTTTTTCCGAATAAGATTGGACATTGGTTTTCATCTAATTTCAACATTTACTCAGTGCCTGTTAGATGAAAGACACTCTCAGGTGATAGTAATATAGAAATAAACATGAGAAAGGTCCTTCATAATAGAATTACTAGGTAGGGAAGAGAAATGTGCACAAAAAATGTACAAGGGAGAATATTCAAAGGACAGGTTCAGGCAAAGTGCAATGAAAATTTTAGGTAAGTAGGGAGAATGGGGGATGGGCACCAGAGAAATCTTAATGGAGAAAACATCACCAAATTGGACTTAGAAGGAAAGGGAAGAACTTTAATAGACAAATGAAGGGGAGAGTTCATTCAAGACACAAAGAGTTATCGTGATCAAATACTAATACAGATAGAGGACGTAGTGTTGTACTATTTGCTGAACCCCACAGAATAAGAACAGACTGAGATTTGAAGTAAGCTGGAAAGGCAGGTTGGAATAAGAATCTGGAGGGCTTTGAATGCCAAAATCAATAGTTTATACTTTGTATGGTCAATAGGGAGCCATTGAGTAGTTTTTAGCAAAGGAGTCATGTGATCAGAGATGTGTTTACTTTGATCAGAGAAGATTACTTTGGCCATGTTGTGAAGGAAGAAATGGAGAGAAGCTAGAATGGAGGCAGGAAGAGTAGTTGAATACGCTTTTACAATAGTATAGGCCTAAACTAGTGTGATTGTGGTGACACTGGAAAGAAGAGGGCCCATGTGAGATATTGTATAGGTAAATATGTAAGTAATGTAGGAAAGTGGAATTACACTGAAAGCAGAAGGGAAAGATAAAGGAACTCATCTGGAAACAAATAACAGAAAGGGGAAAATAAAGACCCAGGGCTTGTTTCCCAGCTTTGATTCTGCAGATGTAACCTTCCTAGCATCTTGGAACAGTGACTGGAAACTCAAAATAAAGCTGGGGAAGTGCCCTCTTAGCATAGTACAGGAAAGAAGTTTGAGCCAGAAATTTTCTTGTCATACTTGTATATTGTAATTTTTATTTGTATTATGATTGTTTGGGCTTCCTGCTTTACCCTTAAGGGCAGATTCAATTCAGTACAATTCAATAAACGTTTTTTAAGTGCCTACTCTGTGCCAAGGGCATGTGGGGTGTTCAGGGAAAACTAACACCTCTCTTGTGAGGGCTTGCTGAGCCCTTTTCAGGGCTGCTCATCCACCTTTGGTGTTCCCCTTTACCCAGCTCTCACCTGTGACTCCAAGAAGCTGTAGAGTGTGAGCATTGGCTACACCCTAGTAAAGGGGTCTCAGTAGACAGGCTAAACCAGGTTGAGAGTAACTTTCAGGCCTTAGTGAGTTATGGAAGAAACTACCCCAAGCAGTTGAAGACTTCCCCTATGGAATGGGCAGGTGAGAACAATTTGTTCCAAGGCCGAGAAAGCAGTTGATACAGGTGAAGTGGAGCCTTTAGAGCTTGGTCAGGTACTGAAGACATCAAGGTCATCCACTGCATCCCCATTGCCAGTCATCCTGACTTTTGTCTTGCCACTGGTCTTCAGTGATTGGAAGAGAGAGTGAGCCTAATGAATTTGTAGACCTCTACCTCACTTAAATCCAATTCATGGGCAAGTCCAGACATCACTCCAGGGTACCATTGGTCCTCTTCGAAGCATGAACAACAACAGTCTCAAAAACTATGTGCCAGTGCTAAGCCCTGGGGATACAAAAAAGAAAAAGTCCCTGCCCTCAAGGAATTTACAGTCTTGCAGTCTTAATGGGGGAAAGACTGTAAAAGGAAGCTGATAAGAGGGGACACAAGTCTCTGGCTGAGGGCTTGTTATTCTATGGAGTCAAATGAAGCAGAAACATTGATGGAAAATGAAGAGTTACCCGAGTAGTTCAAAGAATGTGGATTGTATCTTTTTTTTTATGAGGCAATTGGGGTTAAGTGACTTGCCCAGAGTCACACAGCTAGTAAGTGTTATGTGTCTAAGGCTGGATTTGAACTCGGGTCCTCTTGTCTTCAGGGCCGGTGCTCTATCCACTGTGCCTACTAGCTGCCCCAGTTGTATCTTATTCTTAAATTTGCATCTGCAGCACTTAATATTAATGCCTAACATCTGAGTACCCTTAGGCAGCTCTCTAAGATTAGTTGAAGCCCAGGTGCACGTATGGGTTGTTAGTGGAAGTGTCTCATCCAGGCCCCTTATACCAATGAAATCAAAGGGTTGGAGGAGAGGGGGAAAAAAAAAAAAGACCTACATAGTAGACATGTAATAAGTATTCTTTGGCTGAGTGAGTGAATGAATGGCAGGATTAGAGACAACCACAAATTATGACACAAGCTTTCATTATAGCATTCACTTTATAGCTTTCAAATGCTTTTCTTACAAAAACCAGGTGTTGTAGGTAGTATGAGCAGAAATATCTTTATGTTACAAATAAGAAAATTGAGACCTAAAAATGTAAAGGATATGGCCAATTTGGAATTAGCTCCCCTTTGAACTAGTTTGCATGCAGCTTCTCATCTGAGCTTCTATATAAACCAGTGTCAGTAAATATTAAGTGCCTTCGATGTGCTAAGTAGAACAAATAGCAGTCCTTATTCTCAAGTCTAATGGGGGAGAGACAAGCAAACAACTGTGTACTAAGAAGCTATATACAGGATAAACAGAAAATAAGAGAAGGAAGGCATTAGAATCGAGAGGGGTTGGAAAATAATGGCTTCCTATAGGGATTTTAATTGAGACTTAAAGCCAGAAAAGCCAGTAGGTGGAGTTAAGGAAGGAGAGTTTTACTGGCATGGGAGTCATCCAGAGAAAGTACCCAGAGCTGAGATTGAGTGCTTTGTTCTTGAAACAGCAAGGGGAACCCTGTCATTGGACTGAAGAGTATGTGTTGAGGAGTGAGGTGTAAGAAGATTGGGAAGGTTAGAGGGCTATGTTATGAAGGGCTTTGAAAACCGAACAGGATTTTGAATGTGATCCTAAGAAGCCAAAGGGAGCCACTAGAATTTTTTAAGGAGAGAGATGATGTCAGACCTGTGCTTTAGGCAAATCACTTTAATGGCTGAATGGACGATGGATTAGAATGGGGAGAGTCTTGAGGCAGGCAGACCCACCAGCTGGCTAATGTGGTAGTCTAGGCCTGAGGTGAAGAGGGCCTATACCAGAGAAAGGTGGCAGTGTCTGTGTATAAGAGAGATGTTGCAGAGGTGAAACCAGCCAACCTTGGCAACAGTTTGGCTATGAGGGGTTAGAGGTAGTGAGGAATTCAGGATGACTTCTAGGTTGTGAGCGTGAGGGATGGAAAGATGGTATCCTCTATAGTAATTTTTGTTGTTCAATCGTTTCAGTCGTGTCTGACTCTTTGTGACCCCATTTGGGGTTTTCTTGGCAGAGATATTGGAGTGATTTGCTATTTCCTTCTCCAGTTTATTTTACAGATGAGGAAACTGAGGGAAACTGGGTTAAATGACTTGCCGGGGGTCACACAGCTAGTAAGTGTCTGAGGCCAGATTTGAACTCAGGAAGATGAGTCTAACTGGCTGCAGACCTGGCACTGCACCATTAGGAAGGTAGTAGTAGTGGGGGAGATTTTAGGAGGAAAAATAATGAGTTTCATTTTGAATATGTTGAGTTTAAGCTTTCTACTGGATATCTAGAGGTGATTGAAAGGTAGTTCAGTGATGTGAGATTGGAAGTCAACAGAGATACTGGGGCAGGATAGGTAGATTTGACAACTGGATGGCTCAGTAGGTAAAGCAGTAAGATCTTCAGTCAGGAAGATCTGAGTTCAAATGTGACCTCTGACACTTATTAACTATGTTGCCCTGGGCAAGTTACTTAGCCTCTGTTTACTTTAATCCACTGGAGAAGGAAATGGCAAACCACTCCATTGTCTTTACCAAGAAAACTGTAAGGATAGTATGGATCATGAAAAGTGAGACATGTCAGAGGGAACAGGTAGATATGAGGAAGATTATAATTAAATCCATGTGAGCTGATGAGATCACCAAATGAAGTAGTATGGAGGGAGAAGAGGACCTAGGACAGAACCCAAAACCGTCTGAAAGTCATCAGTTGGTAGGTATTTGTTAATCACTGCTCTAATTAGCTAATCTACATTGTAGCAGCTTTGGTTGCTGCAGTTTTGGCTGCTCTAAGTTTCAGTTTTCTTATCTGCAAAATGGCATTCATAATGGTACTTCACTTACAAAATATTCTTGCCTAAATTTGTTTCTGATTTCTTCTAAGAGTTTAATTCTGTTTTGGACCAATTTGGAGTTTCTTGCAATCAATGATTTCTCAGAGTCTATAAGGTAGTCTTGTAATGAGTAATATTTAGTCAGTCAACAAGAATTTATCAAACACCTCTTATGTGCCAGGCATTCACTATGCTTGATGCTGAAAATAAGACAAAAATAAAAGTCTGCTCCCAAGAACCTTACATTTTAAAGGGGGAACAGTACATGCTTATGTAAGTATATACAAAGTAAATACATGTAGTTAAGGCACTAGCAGTTGTGGATCAAGAAAGGTTTCTCACAGAATGTGGTCCTTGAGCTGAGACTTGAATATTAGTTGATTTTCCTTTATCATATTTATTTGAGGTACTTCGAAGTTTTTGTTTTTATTTTTTTTCTGTCTTCTTTGGTTTATCTGCTTGTAGGCCAGATTTTTGTATAGGTTTTTCTTTTTTTTTTTTAGGCAGTTGGGGTTAAGTGACTTGCCCAGGGTCACACAGCTAGTGAGTGTCAAGTGTTTGGTCTGAGGCCGGATTTGAACTCAGGTCCTTCAGACTCCAGGGCCGGTGCTCTATCCACTGTGCCACCTAGCTGCCCCCTGTATAGGTTTTTCTTGATCAAAATTTCATCTTGGAGCATTTTCCTAATATTCCCTGCCTCCTAATACTTTGGGAGTATTCTTTACCTTTACCACTACAGCACAGATCCTGGCCCAAGCTGGGCTGCTGGGTGCCTTTTGTCTCCTGATGTTGGGGAATGTAGTATGGCTAGGTGGGGGTTAGATCTCTACCCTGAGTAACCTTCAGGCGATAACAACTAGTACAATCTAGGGTTCTAACTCATGTTGCCTTAGTCTTAATGCTTTATTCTACTCTAGTCCCTGTGACCTGGAGCACTGAGTGGAACATACCTTTCATCTGTCACACCTTTCCTTTTTCTTTGGCAGAAGCAGTGTTTACTGCTTCTTGCTTTTTTGGGGTGGATGGTGTGACAGGGTGTTAGAGCAAAGCTGCATGATAGTTTCCTAGAACTGGAGCCTAAATAAATTCTCTGGTGTTATTAATATATGAACTTTTTACCTTGGGTGGTGGTGGTAGTGTTAAATAAGAAAGGGGGTATTTCTGTCTTTTTGTGGATTCAGCTGTATGTATATCTGACAGCATAAGTCCTTGTATATGTCCGCTGCTATAATTTTCAGGGTTTTTTTTTTTTTTGTCTTTTTGTTTTTGAGGTGATTAGGGTTAAGTGACTTGCCTAGGATCACACAGCTATTAAGTGTTTGAAGCCAAATATTAATTCTGGTCCTTCTCACTCTAGGGCCGGTGTTACGTTCACTGCACCACCTAGCTGCCCAAATTATTCTCATTTTTATCTTTTTTGATTGGATAGAAAGATGTCTTGCTAATCTTTTGTGTTTATTCTGTTGATTCTCACAAGTGGATAAAATATTTCCTTTTTGAAGTTGAATAAAAGTATTAGAATGTAATGTGGTCTTCTAAAGATCCACCAAGCAGATCTTAGGATTCTTCAGTTTTAGATAAGATGTAACATGTACCCTACCTTATTCCTACATGGTTTTGATTTCTTCCATAGGTCTTTTATGGAATTCAAATAGGAACAGCCTTGGAACAAGTTGCTGTCCTGCTTTCCTATTTAATGTTCTATGTAGTAGTATTGGATAAGTTGGCAAAATAACTTTTTTCAATTAAATGGAAGTGTTTGGATATGATCTCATTTTCTTATTTTATTTTCCTGTTTCATGCTGTATAACTCCCATGCACCAGGCTTTTATATTCTTTAATATATTTCCAGATAATTTGTGGCACATTTATGAAATTATTTTGGATTAGAATGTTAGTGATAAAAGAAACTTCATAGACCATCTGTCTACTCCAACCCTTCTGTTTTGCAGATAAGGAAACTGTGGCCCAGATTGTGAAATTTACTTGCGTAAGGTCACAGAATATGTTGGTGGTGGTGAGCCATAGAGACTGTGGACCATTCCCTTGATCTTTATGGTTCTTAGACAATCTCTAAGGTTCCACGTGCAAGTGGTCACAGTCTTATCATTTTAAATCCAAAACAATGTGACATAATTGTATGAGTTTGAGAGGGAGTGGAAAAATTGATCCTGACCTTTTGATTTCATTTGTGTTAGAAACTCCCTCTACCATTCAAGTTAACAACCAAAGTGCAATTTATCATATTAGAGAATTTCTTAGGAGCATTGAGAAATGTAAGTAGTTCTCCCACAAAGCCAGGATGTGCTAGAAGCAAGACTTGAACTCACGTCTTCCTGATATCAGTGCTGTCTAGTCATTACACCACACTGCCTCTCACATATAAAATAGTAGGCCTAAAATAGTATTACAGTACTCAAATATTTCATGAACTTAGCTTTAGAGAGCAACAGCAGCTTGGGTTATGAATTGTATGTTCATATTCTTCCATCGTTTGATCTGCTATTGAATGTAACTATTGTATTAAATATTAATACAATATGGTAACTTTATGAACATGTGGCTCTACTATATATTTTTATAAAACAGGGCTTTAAAATAACCATAATTGTATTTTATAAGGTGTTTGCAAGTTATTTGGATTGGAGATATTTAACTTTTTTTCTTCTCTTTTTAGTAAAATCCTGCAAAAATGTCTTTATATCCATCGCTTGAAGACTTGAAAGTAGATAAAGTAATTCAGGTATATTTAAGCATATTTTTCTTTTTCTTTTTTTTTTTTTTTTGGAAGGGTGGGGAGGGGAGGATGAAAGGGGTTACTATAAATATTCTTGATATAAATGAAGAATAAGAATGAATGCTCAAGGAAAAATACTAAAACAGTATTTTTACCTTCTGTTTCCTACCATTACTCTGCAGTTGTTTAGTTGATGACTTGAGATGCAGATTAAAACATGGTTTCTGTGAACTGATTCTTCTCACACAGCTTTTGAAAGTTTGATGCCTCCATTTATAACATCAACTATGACATTACTTGCATCTCTTTGTTCTCTTTTTAGAAGTCATTTATTTGCTCTAATATAGTGAAGCTGTTTTCTACTTTAAGCTGGGCAGGATGGGCAAAATGGTCATCTAGTCCAACCCTTACATCACAGAATAATTTTCAGGATAACACATCTGACAAGTGGTAGTTATCTAGTCTTTGCTCGTAGACACACATTGAGACAGCCCGTTTCACTTTGAAATAGTTCTAGTTGTTAGGAAATTTTTCTTGATATAAAGACCATATTTATTTGATAGTTGTCTCCCCCATTAGATTGTGAGCTTCTTGTGACAGGAAATGTCTTCTGCCTCTTTTTGTGTCTTCAGTATTTTGTACAATATCTGGCACATAGTAGGTGCTTAAGTTTATTTTTTGTGAGGCAGTCAGCATTAAGTGACTTGCTTAGGGTCACACAGCTATTAAGCATCAAGTGTCTGAGGCTGGGTTTGAACTCAGATACTCCTGACTCCGGGGCCAGTGCTTTGTCCATTCTGCCACTTAGCTTCCCCTGGTGCTTAAATTTTTATTGACTGATTGACTTATATATTCTTATGTGAAATGGACCCAGGATCCATTGCTGTTCTGGTTATCTTAGATACGTTCTGTAGCTTATCAGTGCCCTTCCTAAAATGTGGTTCCCAGAATTGAACAAAATACTCCAGATGTAATCTGACCATGGCAGAATAGAGTATAGCTGTCATCTTCTGTTTTCTGAAAGCTATGCCTCTCAATGCAGCCCAACAGCCTGAGGACATTTTTTTTTAATTGGGCTTCATGAAATCTTAGAGACTTTGCTATTAGAGACAATTAAATCATGGCTCAATATTTAGTATATATGCATTTACATTGATGCAATTCTTTTAAGGCTTTGAAACTTTCACAGCTGTGGAGTTAGTTTTAAAGAATATTTTCTTTTGGACAAATCAGTCAGTCACAGCATTTGTTAAATGCCTACTATGTGCCCAGGCACTGTGTTAAGCACTGAGGATACAAAGAAAAGATGTAAAGACAGTTCCTTCTCTCAAGGAGCTCACAGTCTGGTAGGAGACACACAATGCAAGCAACTGTGTACATAAAAAATAAATTGGAAATAATCAACAGAGTGAAGGTGCTAGACTTAAGGAAGGAACAGTAAAGGCTTATTGTAGAAGGTGGGATTTTAGTCGGAAGCCAGGAGACATAGGAGGGAGAGTAAATGGAAATTTATGGAGGACAACCAGTGAAAAGGCATGGAGTTGGGAGATGGAAGGAGGCCAGTGTCACTGGATTGTAGAATACATTGGGATGGGGTGAGGTAATAAGGTATAAGAAGACTGGAAAGGTAGGGTGGAAATTTTGAACACCAAAAGATTTTATATTTGATCCTGAAGGTGATAGGAAGCCATTGGCATTTATTAAGTAGGGAAGTGACATGGTCAGACCTGCATTTTATTTTACTTTATTTTTTCATAGAGAATCTTATTTAGTATTTTATTTTCCCCAGTTACATGTAAAAACAATTCTTAACATTTGTTTTTAAAACTTTGAGTTCCAAATTCTCTCCCTTCCTCTCCCCACCCCTCCAAAAACCATGAGAAGGCAAGCAATTCTGTGTAGGTTATACATGTGTAGTCATGCAAAACATATCCATAATAGTCATGTTGTGAAAGAAAATATAGGAAAAAAACTCAAGAAAAATAAAGTTAAAAAAAGTATACTTCAATCTGTATTCAGACACCATAAGTTCTTTCTCTGGGGATGAATAGCATTTCTCATCACAAGTCCTTCAAAGTTGTCTTTGATTGTTACATTGCTGAGAACGGCTAAGTCATTCACAACCAGTCACCTTACAATATTGCTGTTATTTTGTACACAGTACATTTCACTTTGCATCAGCCCATTCAGTTTTTTTCAGGTTTTTCTGAGAACATCCTGCTCATCATTTCTTACAGTACAATAGTATTCCATCATAATCACATACCACAGATTATTCAGCCATCCCCCAGTTGAAGAGCATCCCTTAATTTCCAGTTCTTTGCCCCCAGAAAAGAGCTGCTGTAAATATTTTTGTACATATAGGAGCTTTTCCTTTTTGTTTTTTATCTCTTTTGGGATATAGACCTAGTAGTGTTATTGCTAGGTCAAAGGGTATGCATAGTTTTATAAACCTTTGGACATAGTGTCAAATCAGACCTGCATTTTAGGAGGATCACTCTGACAGCTGTGTATAGGGTGAACTGGAGTGGGGTAAGACCTGTGGCAAGGAGACCAACTGGTAGTCTATTAAAATAGTCCAAGTATGAAGTGATAAGGTCTTGTAGAAAAGGGAGCATTTGTGAGAAGTGTGATAAAGTAAAATCATCATGCTTTGGCCACAAATTGGATACAGGGACTGAGAGAAAGGGAGGAGTCAAGTATGAGAAGCATAGCTTTCAGAAAACAGAAGATGACAATCACCTAGACTGTGAGCTTAGAAGATTGGAAGGATGATGTTGCCTGATGTGGAAATAGGGAAGTTAGGAGAGGAGAGAATTTTGGGGAGAAATAATGAGATCAGCTTTGGACATGTTGGTTTAAGATATCTATGGAATGTTGAGCTATGGAGCTGTAAGATGCGGCTGCTAGATGGCTCAGTGGATAGAGTGCTGGGTCTGGAGTCAGGGAGACCTGCATTCAAATATAGTCTCAGACACTTAGTAGCTGTATGACCCTGGCAAGTCACTTAACCTCTGTCTTAATCCACTGGAGAAGGAAATAACAAACCACCCTGCTGTTTTTGCCAGAAAAACCCCATGGACAATAGTGGCACGCTGTTTCCATGGGGTCATGAAGAGTTAGACACTACTGAACAACAATAACTAGATGTTAGGAGGTCAGCAGAGAGGTTAGGGTTGGTTAAGTGGATTTGAGAATCAGTGAATCCACAATACTTGATGAGATCACGTCACCAAGTGAATAGTATATAGAAAGAAGAGAATAAGGCCCAGGACACAGAGCCCCTATGGGACATTTACCATTAGCAAGCATGAGCTGGTTAAAGAGCCAACACAGGAAATTGAGGAGCCATCAAATAGATGTTCATTCAGCTTGTACTAAGTTCTCTAATAGACTTTGAAAGATATACAAAGATACCAGGTTCCTGTCTTCAGAAAGCTTATAATTTAGTGCGGGAGGTAAGACAAGGATACAAGTAATTGTAATACAGGATATAATGTAAGTGAACAAAAGTATAGAGTGCTCTGGCAGTTTTTAAAAAGGAAAAAAGGTTAGGTCACTTTTTACTGGGCTTAATTAGTCAAGGCATGTCTAGTATTCAGGAGAATCTTAATTATTACATTTCATTTTTTGATTAAAGTTAAACTATAGCAATTTTCAGGTTTTCTATTCATTGAGGTTTATAGTAAGACTAATAATGAAAAAGTACAGTGAAAGTGTAGTAGCTGAGTTTGTTTTATTCCTCCTTTGATATAAGAAGAGGCCATTTTCATTTGCCATCTTCTTAACCGACTCTTAGACTCCTAGTCCCATTGCTATAGGAAGCCAGTGTAGAGCATTCAAAATAAGAAACTTGTATCTGAATTTGGTGTCTTATAGACAAATATCTGAGTTTAAGATACTCTATATTTTAGGATTGGATCTTACAGCAAAAGGATATCCTTGTTAGTACATGACTTTATAACCTTATCATGAGTTACACATTCTGGGTTCTTTTTGGATATTAAAATTATTCTTTATATGACTTAACGAAATACTTTTAAGTCTTTAACAACCATATCTGTTGTACTATTAAGAGTCTGTGGTAAACATAGTGTATCTTTTGTTGTTGTTTTTTCAAAGCTTAACCTAAAGGTCATTTTTACCAGAGACATTAGCCTTTATTTGTTATAAAATGAGCTTTAGGTCTCTGTAAGTGATTCATGAGGCACAAAATACCTGAGTCTGACTTTGACAAAAATCTCACACTATCATTTTGCCCATTGGTACCTGTAGTCTGTCCTTCTTTTAGTGACATCAGTGAGGAGAACAGGAGGACTGACTCTTCTTTATCCTTTGTAGCGGGGGAGTGCCCCATTTTGGGGCACATACAAAATGGGAGATAAATATTTTTCCCATGGGGCATAGGCTTCCTGTCACATAACTAATAGTAGTCATAAGATTTCAGGCCTGGTGTAGTCTCTGAAATCTACTTTGTTGCTCTGTGGACTTTAACATGGAGTTTAAGGATCATTTCACTAAGTGCTCAATTTATACTGAAATAAATGGATAAGTAATGGTATATAATGCCTCTGATTTTGTACTTAATCTTTTTTAACATTAAGACTAGTCTCTTAACCTTTATTTAGGATGCCAGAATTTGTTTTAGTTTCATTAAAAGTTCAGACTAAGTTATAAGTTAAGTGTACTTACTATTTTCATGAACTTAGGCTGAAGGAGATTTTTTTTTGAAAGATATTACTTATGTGCTTAAAATAATGTTTTCCTGAAGTATTGTAAGACTTTCAGTTTACTTTGAAGTAATGATTACTATGTAATTATAACTGATATTCTTAATATACAACATTTATAGTGTGCACTTCTGTTTTTTTCCTTCATTCAGGCTCAGACAGCCTTTTCTGCAAACCCTGCCAGTGCAGCAATTTTGTCAGATGCCTCTGCTCCCATTTCTCAAGATGGAAGTAAGTAGCTATAGTTTTAAGTTTTTCTAGAAGTCATAGTAGAGTAAAAAGTCAAGTTGGAGTCTGAAAACTTGGGTTCAAATCTCTGCTCTGAGATTTACTAGCTTTGTGATTATAGGAAAATCTTTTACTTTCCTCATCTGTAAAAGGGTGATAATATTACTTGAACTTTCTGCTTTTCAGGGAGGTTGTATGGAAAGTGCTTTGTCTGTGTTCCATAATTTACAGAACTCTTGAAATACAGAAACATGAAAATCTGTTGGGTGTTAGTTTCTTAATTTTCAGGAAGCTTATTGGAAATAAATGTCAGCCCATGAAATACTGGTGATATTAAGAAGAAATATTGAAATTTCAATACGGAACAAAGTACTTCTATCTCATTTAATAGTGATGTTTTTTGTTGAATCATAAATATGAATAAATTGGATCATAGCATATCATCTTGTTGGCATCCCAGCCCATGGAAGCATGAGTCCTTCGTTATGCCATTCCTGACTGTAGTCTGTGTTCTATATCATCTGGTGATGGGAAACGTTATTATATTCTGAGGCAGCATGTCCCATTTTTGGATAGCTCTAAATGTTAAGAAGTTTTTCCTTATAGTGAGCCAAAATATGCAACTCCTGTTCATTTCCCATAGTTCTGTCAGTCATTTAGTCAGTAAGTATTTATTTGTTAAATACTTACTATGTGCTCGGGACTGTGCTGGGCATACAAAGGAAGGCAAAAGAGAATTCTTGCTCTCAAGGAGCTCACAGTCTAATGGGGGAGATGATATGTAAACAGTTCTGTATAAAATGAGATATATACATGATGAATTGGAGGTAATCTAGGCCCAGATAAAACAAAATCTAATCCTTCTTCTATGACATTCATTAAATTTTTGAAGACAGTTACCATGTTGTAGAATTTTAGAAGTATGAGAACATCAGTCCTGTAGTAGGTATAGGTCACCTAGTCTACATACCCCAAAAGGAATCCTCCCGTCCTCCTGCTCCCACAACATATCTTGACCCATGATAGTCTTTCGGTCTTTGCTTGCAGTCCTCCAGTGATGAGGAATGCATTACCTCCCCAAAAAGTCCATTCTTCTTTTGCATAGTTCTATTTTTTAGAAAGTTTTTCCTAATATCAAGCTTAAATTTGCCTCTTTGCAAGTTCTAGTCACTGTTTCTTGTTCTATCTTCTGGGGTCAGAAAGAACATGTCTAATCCCTCTTCCTCACAAGTAGTTTTTCAGGTCCTCTGAGCCTTCTCTTCTTCAGATTAAACATTCCCTGGTTCCTTAAATAATCCTCATTTAAAGTGGTCTCAAGGCCATTGACCATTTTGGTTTTTCTTCTCTGAACACTCTCCACTAGTTTCCTTCCTAAAATGTAGTGCCTACAACTGAACAGGTACACCAGTTTTGGTTTGATCATGGCAGAGTAGTATAGTAGAACAAACTCTCACCTTTTTCTTGGACACTCTCACCTGAAGATCACATTGGCTTTTTTTCCCTGCTCTACACGCTGCTGACTCATGGAGCTTATAGTCTGCTGAAAACCCTAAATCTTTTTCAGACTGATGCCTAGTCATTCCTCCTCTATCTTGTTCTTGTGACAGTGATTGTTTTAACCCATGCATTCCTATTAAATATCATCTTATTAGATTTAGCCCACTATTCTAACCTGTCATCATTTTGGATCCTTAGTTTGTCATAAAGTGTTAACTGTCCTTCCCAGCTTTTGTCATCTGTAAATTTTATGAGAATTTTCTGTTTTTATCTAAGTCATTAATAAAATTGTGAAATAACACATGACCAAGCTGAAAACCTTTTGGATTACACCACTGGAAACATCCTGCCAAACTGATACCAAATCATTATAGCTAATTTTTAAGTTCAGCCATTTAACCAGTTCTGAATCTGTCTCATTGTGTCCTCTAGTCTGGAAGTATCAAACTGATACTACAGAACTCCAAGGGCCTCTGGAACCATATTAAAATATAATTGGGGGGCAGCTAGGTGACGCAGTGGATAGAGCACCGACCCTGAAGTCAGGAGGACCTGAGTTCAAATCCGGCCTCAGACCAAACACTTGACACTTACTAGCTGTGTGACCCTGGGCAAGTCACTTAACCCCAATTGCCTAAAATACACACACACACACACGTGTGTGTGTGTGTGTGTGTGTATAAAAAAATCAGGAAATGTTTAACAAAAGTAAAAATACAGCACAACCTGGATAATGTTAATTTGGGGCTTTCTAAGTCAATATGTGGCCTACAGGGGATATTTCTGTTTGAGTTTGATACCATTGATCTAGTCCAGCCCTTTCTATATTTTTCGCAAGAATAAAGCATTAGATACTTTCCAATGCCTTTCTTAAACCTAGGTTTGGACTATACCTGTAACATTTTCCAGTCTACCAGTTTAATATTCAGATGAGTATTCAAGTACTGACTTTGTCAAAAGAAATAAATTTAATCTTGCGTGATCGGTACTTGAATCCAAACTTACTCTTTGTAATTACTGTTTCATTTTCTGGATGTTTACTAAATCTGGTCTTTAATGTTCAGTTTCAGAATTTTGCCAGTAATTAAAGTTAAGCTTCCTGGCCTATAGTTAGACTGAGTTCTTTTCTCCTTTTTTCAAAATATGGTCACCATTTGTTCTTCTCTGTTCCTGTAATATCCCTATTATTCTTTATAATCCGTCACATATGTAATTGACAGGAGTTTGTCTTCTGAATGAAGCAGAAATTAGAAAAAGCAAACTTGGATTCATCAAGTACTGATCATACAAGATTAAATTTATTTCTTTTGATAAAATCAGTACTTGAATACTCATCTGAATATCTGAATATTAAACTGGTAGACTAGAAAATGTTATAGGTATAGTCCACATCTTCTAGTTCTCTTAGTTCTCATCTCAGATTGCTTTTATCTTTATGTGGCATGGTTTCCAGTCTTCTCACCATCCTATTCACTTTCCTGTAGACATATTCCAGCTTATCATTGTCACTTTTTGTAATATCAAACTGATTGCATTAGCTCATTTGCTAGCTATGTCATAAACATTGCTAACTTATACTGAATTTGCAGGTAAGTAAAATACAACTTTTTTAAAATGAATTTTTATTTACCCGTATCCCCTATATCTTATATGTATTTTTTTATCCAAACCTATGATTTCATCAGTGTAAGTAGCTTCCAGTATTGAACATAATGCCATCAATGCAGCTTTTCAAATCATCAGTTATAGCCTTGTGGCTTGAGGCATTAAGAGGCTAATTGACTTTCTTATGATCACTTAGGTATCATAGAATATATGTGGGGGTGTGTAGCTATTACATGTCAGTGTCATGACATGAAATCCCAAAGTTCCTGACTTCAAAGTTTAAGTTGGGGGGTGGAGGAGGGGTGGTGGTGGGGAGGGGAATGGGTGGTATATTGTTAAGCACACTACATTGGCTAAATGGCCGGCCTTGAAATCAGAAAAATTGGGACTTCATGCCATGCCACAGAAACATACTAGTTACACAGCCCCAGATATATATTCTCTCTGTATCTACACCTATATCTGATAGATAAAATCTGAGATGTTATCCCTATTAAATTGCATTTTACTTTATTTGGCTTATTGTTCAAGACGAGATATTTTTGGATTTGAAAACTCTCGTCTATTGTATTAGCTACTGCGTCTAGCTTTATGTTATTCAAAAATTTGGTAGCACGCATGTGGCTTCTATGATGAAGTAGCAGGAAGCAGTGTACTTCTGTCCACAAAACTCCTCCAGACAGACAAAATCCTGATGGGTAAATCCAAAAGAAGTCTCAGTGAATCCTTTGTCTAGAGAGACAGATAGAGAGGTCTTCTGACACTGGAGACTGGATTAGGCAAGAGCATATCACGTGTAGAGCATTCTAGCATCTTGGGAAAGACTGTACACTGGAGTAATGGGAGGTGCCAGACCCATATTGGAGCCTGTGACAGGCTTTGTCAACCTTCCTAGTTTTGGGTCACAGATGCAGAGTGGACTGAGATATGAGGATCTGTGCACAGAAGTGGTGTTCCAGGGTAGGGAGATTTTGGGTGGTGAAAAGAAGAAGGAGGAAATTCAGAAGCAAGTAGCAGTGGTTGGCCCAGACCCCCGAGGAACAGAGTAGGATCTCAGTTTCAACATCTAGCCCAGCCTGCAGAAGAATAGTCAGGGCTGGAATTCCAGAGGAACCTGTAAGTCACTTTGAACCAGCAGGGCTTCTCAGCTGGCTTAAAGGGGCTGAGTATAGCATCATTCTACTATTGATCAAACCAAAACAGGTTAAGAACTTGGAAGAGCTCAAAACAAGGGATGCAGCAAACAGACTTTGCGTTGGATCATATCATTTTGGGAACACTAAAAGTTTGCAGGTTCCTAGACTGTTCCTGAGATCCTAGAATACCACAACACTCAATACCTCAAGAAAACAGCATCAGAACTGGCCTGCCTAGACCTTCCTTTGAGAAGCATGGCAGAACCTAGATGTAACATAAAGGAAGTCCAGGGGCAGGGAAGCAGATGGAAAGAATGGGCAAACAAACAAACAAAAAAAAAAACCTACTCTAATGCGCTCTTATAGTGGAAGAGATGCTCAGGATACAAACACAGAAGATAACTTCAAAATATCTATAATATTTAATAACAATGCCTTACCTTAGGGAAAAAAAACACAACTTGGACACAAGCTAAACTAGAATTCCTAGTGGAGATGAACTAAGAGGTTTTTTTTTTTTTTTCAATGAAAAAATGTTCTTATAAATGAAATGAAGGTGTGTGAGGAAAAAAATAAAAAGAAATGAGCTGCGGAAGAAAGAATTGGAAAGTGAATTAACACCTTGGCACAAGAAGTACAAAACCTGGCCCAAGCACGCAAGAAAACTGTCCGAATCTCTCAGAACCAGAGGCCAAAGTGGAAACAGAAAGAATCCACTGGTAACCTCTTGGAAAAAATCCCCAAATAAAAGCTCCCACAAACATCATAGCCAAGACCCAGAGCTTCTCGGTGAAAGAAAAAAAAAAATGCTACAGAAAACCAAAAGGAAAGAATTCAGATACCAAGAACCACAATCAGGATCTCACGTGATTTAGCAGCCACCACTATAAGGAGGGGAGAACTTTGCATATGATGTTCCAGAAAGCAAAGGACAAGGGCTTATATCCAAGAATAACTTACCCAGCAAAACTTGAGTATAATACTGCAGCAGAAAAAATGGATCTTTAATGAAATAGAGTGCTTCTAAGCATTCCTGATGTAAAGGCCAGAATTACACGAAAACTTTTGAAGATCAAAAACAGCAGTTAAGAGAAGCATAAATAGTTAAACAGGAATGCATAATGCTGTTTGACTAAACAAGGATAAATAGTTTTATGCTGGTATAAGTTGATGTATATATTTCCTCTCTGAGTGCTAGCATCATCAGTGGTCAGAGGTAATCTTAGTAGAAAAGGCCTGGGAGTTCTGTTATGTCTTAATGATTTTTTTTTAAATTTATTTTTAGTTTTCAACATTCACTTCCATAAGATTTTGAGTTCCAAATTTTCTCCCCATATCTCCTCCTTCTACTCCAAGACGGCACATACTTTGATATAGGCCCTACATATACATTCATACTGAGCCTATTTTCACATTAGTCGTGTTGTAAAGAAGAATTAGAACCAATGGGAGAAACCATGAGAAAAAAGAAACAAAAAAGAAAATAAAGAGAGAGCAGATAATACTCCTTGATATTCATCAGACTCCATAGTTCTTTTTCTGGATGTGGACAGCATTTTCTATCATGAGCCCTTTGGAGTTGTTTTGGATCCTTCCATTACTAAGAAGAGAGGAATCTATCAAAATTAGTCATTGCACAGTGTGGCTGTTACTGTGTACAGCGTTCTCTTGGTTCTTCTCACTGCACTCAGCATCAGTTCATATAAGTCTTTCCAGGTTTTTCTGAAGTCTACTTGCTCATCATTTTTTTTTTTTTTTTTTTGCACAGTAGTATTCCATTACATTCATATACCACAACTTGTTCAGCCATTCCCCAACTGATGGGCATCCCTTCAATTTCCAATTCTTTGCCACCACAAAAAGAGCTGCTATAAATATTTTTGTACATGTGGGTCCTTTTCCCATTTGTATGATCTCTTTGGGATACAGCCCTAGAAGTGGTATTGCTGGGTCAAAGGGATATCTTGATTATCTTTAAAAAAGAATGGAAAGAGAGGAAGAGAAATACACAGGGAGGAGAGAATGTGGGAACAGCGTACACTTGAATCCCTCTCTCTTCTAAATTTGTTAAAGAAAGGAAGAATACACATATATGAAGTTGGGTACAGAGATACACTTCATTCAGCAGGGAAATAGGAAAGAAAGGGGAGAAAAGGGGGAGGAGGAATGAGAGAAGACAGAAAGGAAGGGTTCTAACAAAACTCTAATGTTGTACAAAAATATTAATAGCTTTTTTGAGATGGCATAGACTGGGAATCTAAGGGGATGCCTAATTGGGGAATGGGCAAATAATTTGTGATGGATAAATTGTTGAAATACCATTGTGTTCTAAGAAGTGGTGAAGGGATGATTTTAGCGAAACTTGAGAAGACTTGCATTTGAATGATCTGATGCCTAGTGAAATAAATGAACCCAAGAGAACAATTTTTATTGCAGTATGGTAAAGGCAAACAGTTTTGAAAGAATTAGGATCTCAGTATAATGAGTATGATTCCAGAGGAGTAATGATTAAACATGCTGCCTTCTGATAGGGAGGGGAAGGACTCAAAGTACAGAATAAGACATTTTTGGGGGGTACATAGCTAATGTGGAGATTTGTTTTGATTGACTATGTAATTGGATTTTTCTTTAATTCTTGGCATTTTGGGGGGGGCAGGTTGTAGGATGAGAAGGCAGATTTTGCTGATCGAAAAATAAAGTTTTTAAAAATCATTGATTAAAACATGTTCAGCAGAATGCTGACTCAGTTTACTCTACCTTATTGAACTTAATTGTAATATAAAAATAAGATCTAAGCAATTGTATATTTACTGGAGTTGCTGGTCCACTGAACATGTAGTTGCAGATCTACATTGGTGGGAGGAGTTTCCATACCAGTGAATTCCTCGCAAAAGTAGAAGTACAAATCTCGACCAATAGATTTATTTATTTAAAGTAATTGCAAATATAGGAAGTAAGGTTGTGAAATGCTTTGGTAAGTATCAAGGAAAAATCCTTTCTAAAAATTCTTAAATATGGAGCAGCAGTCTCCTATTTCATTTTCTGTAGCACGTCTCATCCCTTTGTCTTTTGTGTTGTTTTTTTCCCCAAATGTGAGTTACTCCTATCAAAATCTCCCGTCTCTGACACTATATAGGTAGGGAGCATAGGGAAGCTATCTTAACAAATGACTGCTTTGCTTATCCTGTTTAAAGTTGAACATTATTGAGTAAAGTAGAAGCTCATGTATATATATATAAACTGTAAGTTGTGTTTCTATTCCTGTAATTTTCTACCTTAAGTTACTTAGTTTCTTTTTCTTAGGTCTCTATCCTAAACTATATCCCGAACTCTCTCAGTACATGGGCCTGAGTTTAAATGAAGAAGAAATATGTACCAACATGGCCCTGGTTCCTGGAGCAACATCTCAGGGGGTATGTAAAGTAGAAGTAATTTACAATTTCATAAATTGTACTTAGCATATAGTTAATGTGTAACTGTACCTTTATGTAATTAATGTATACACATTATATCTCTGATAGTTTTAGAATCAACAGTATTATTAGAGTTGGACTTGGACCTCGGGTCCAAAGGGAGTGACGAGATCTAGGACTGGAACCTATGTCCTTTTATTCACAATCTAGCCTGTACACGGATATCCATACTACATTCCAATTCTTATTCATTACAGTTTAGTATTTGCACATGCCCAGGGTAAAACTTGTGTGTTTTATAGCATTTGGAGGAAAAGTCCATTTGAACTATTATTTCTGCAAAATACTGTATCTTAACTTATATATAATATTCATTTTGTATAATTCTTTCTACATTTTCCCCTAACCCTCTCCAGATATTTCAATGTTTAGGAGACTGATGACCAAGTGATCTTGCCTGAGTTGAATTTAGAATTGCTTCCTTATTAGGCTACCTGACAAATCAGTACCAGAAGAGCCCTGCCTAATCAAAATGTCATTAAACATAGAGAGACTAGAATTATTCATTTAACTGTTATGGGTCAGGTGTTTGAGATGTTTATTCTCCTAATGTCTTATGCAGATTTCTAAGAGGTAAGACAAATGCAGGTTCCTTCCATCAGGCAGGCAACAAACTTGCCTTCACTTTAATCTTTTACTCTTGAGCTTGCCATTACTGACAAATGTATCACCTCCCTGTTCAAGAACTCTGAAATTCCCTTATTTGGTTATATTGTATTGGCTTTCCACTTACTTTCTCATCCAATACCAAATTCTACTCTTTAAACATGCTGTGACCTCCATTTTCTCCAAGGCCAACTCAAATGGTACTTCCTACATGAAGCTTTCACTGATTACTTGCCAGTATGACCTGATCTTTCCTTCGTCTGACTTCACATAGCATTTTTCAACATGCCTGTTTTGCATTTATCACAATCTTACATAGTATTGCATATTTATGTTTTATTTATCTCCCTAATAGAAAGTTCCATCAGGGTGGAGATTGTGTCTTGTTTAAATTTTGTGTAACTCTTAATGTCTGCCATTGTGTTCTGCTCAGAGATGCTTAATAAATGTTTGTTGAATTTAACAAAATGAGTAGCTGAGCTTCTGCTTTCATTATAGAGTTAATCATTTTTATAATCAGTTTTTTACACAGCGTGATTTTATTACCTTTCTGTGAAAAGTCTGCTTGAAGGTAGCAGGTTGTTATTTCAGGATAGGTAAAGAGTCCAGTTTCTTCTCTTTTACATATTATGGGCCATTAGAGTCTAATAATAGATGGAAATATGCAAAAAGGTTATTGATAAAATTGAAGCTTCAGCAACTTTTCTTGTACACAAGCCTTTTTTTTTTTTTAACCTGTGCATCTGGTTTGCATAACCCATCAGTTCTACCAAGAGATACTGGAGGTGGATTGACTACATGCATAAAATGCAAAAAGTACAAAGGAAGTAACTATGAGAGAGACAGACATTAAAATGGTAGAGATGGAGGATATAATTATGGAACAAGGTCCCATTATGAGAAAGGTATATTTAGTTTTATTAAGAGACAAGATATTTTAGTAGAAAAACCTGTTTAAAAATGTTATCTTTAAGAGTATGCACATGACTATAAATTTTTGTTTTAAATATGTATAAAAAAGCTTTTCTAAATATAACATTATCCGCTTTTAGCAGCAATTGGTGGCCAGGCCTTCTGCTGTGAATTATATGGTGGCTCCTATAACTGGTAATGATGCTGGAATTCGAAGAGCAGAAATTAAACAAGGAATCCGGGAAGTCATTTTGTGTAAAGATGAACATGGAAAAATTGGCCTTCGACTTAAGTCAATAGACAATGTGAGTATTTGATTTTTCTTTTTCCTTCTTTAGAGGTATAAATTTTTCCATACTTATTTTTCTGCCTCATTGTGACATGGAGGTTCCCCATGCTTCTCTTGAAGGTTGGGCTAGTAAACATAGTTTCTGACTATAGTCCCAGTGACATACTGTTTAATTTCTGAGAACCTGCCTAGATAAGTATCAGCCAATAGGCTGGTCACTAGGGGATGAATTCTTTGGCCATAGTAACCTATCAACTCTGATGGGCTGGCCATGTTGTTTGAATATCAAATGTATGTTTGCCTAAAAGGCTATTTTACAGAGAACATACACAATACATAAGGCAAGTGCTCCCTCAGAGGTCAGAAGAAGTGATAGAAGGACACTCTCAAGGTCTATCTGAATAACTTTGGAATTGATTGTGAGACATGGGAAACACTGGCACAGAATCACCTAGCATGGTATACCCACATCAAAGAAGGCGCATGAGCAAAGCGGAATTGCAGTAGCTCAAAAGAAATGTGAGATGCAAAGATTTAGAGACATCTCCACTCCAAATGTTCATATGGAAGTGGAGGTACCTATTTGTAGATGGCCTTCTTTAGCCAGAAAACACAGGAGGGATAGAAGATGATAGTTATCTGGGATGGATGGATCAAGTGAGGGTTTTTTGAGGCTGGAGCACACATGGATATGTTTATATTCAGTAAGGAAGCAGTTAGTAGACAGATTGAAGATAAATGAGAGAGTAAGGATGATAGAGGAGCTGGCGGAAAATGGGATAGAATGGAACCAGTTGTGCGTGTAGAAGGTGGTTGGGTTGTCTTTGCAAGAAAAATGCTTCAAATAAACCAATAAGTGTAAGTCAAAACATCCTTGAAGTTTCACCTCATACCAAACAAATTGGCAAAGATGACAAACCATGGGAATGGTCAGTTTTGGAATGGTTATGGAAAGATGGGAACATTAATGCACTGTTTGGAGCTGTGAATAGGTCTAACTGTTCTGAAAGCCATTTTAGAATCATGCTAAAATTAAAATGTTTATATTCAAACAACACATTTAGTGTTATTTGGTGTTGTGTGTTTATTTCTGGCCATATATCTCAAATTCTGGATGCAGGCTATGGTAGAGTCTAGGTATAGGGACTGGACCTGTGATTTCATAAATATAGGGCATCTTGAGGTGAGAAAATGCTATACCAAAGCAGGATGGCATTTTTCTGCAATTTATAATCTTACAGAGCAAGCTTAAATGGATCAGAGGTGGGATTTGAAGCAGATTTTCTAGGATGGTGAAACAACATATGGAATAGGAGAAAAACAATGGACTTGGGAGTCAGAATACCTGTGTTTGAATCCTGAGTCAGTTTTTACCTCAATAGGTAATCTTGGGCAAATGCTATTCCTGACTTTCTTGGCTGAAAAAAACATCATCAGTTATAAGTAACCTCAGGTTCACTGAACCTAGCTCCATAGCTCCACTCATTCTTGGAGAACACACACACACACACACACACACGCTCACACTTTCATAGGCTTTTATTGTTACTGTAATTAAGGCACTCATACTTATTTGATCTTGGTAAGAAAGAAATGGATTATATCCCTCTGGACAAGAACTGGTAAAGGGACTTTACTCATTTTTGAATTCTTTATAACCCTAATCTTACTTGATTAGATATATTGAGAGTTAGGGAGATGAATGCATAGCTATATGCCTCAGATTTAGGATTCTAGGCCCCAAATTGCAAAGGAAATTTCCAAAATTGTCTTTCTTTTCCTTTTCAAATAAAGAAAATGCACACACACACACACAGAGTGTTAATACCTGTTCGGTCCATAAAATATAACCTTTCAGCCTCATAAGAACTTGAATTTATATTGCTTCTCTTCCCCCCAGTATTGTTGGAATCTATAGATATAAATAGAAGTTCAGAGCATACTCAAGTCATGCTTTGAAGAAGGGTCTTATGACCTAGCTCTCAGAATTCTGCTTTCTGGTGGTGTATCCTTGAATTACTTCTAAGTTTTTTTCCTTTTCTGAGAATAATTTGCCATGTTGCTTGCTATTTGTTTATAAAGTATTTCTAACCTTTCTTTTTCATGCATTTAGGGTGTATTTGTTCAACTAGTCCAGGCCAACTCTCCAGCATCTCTGGTTGGTCTGAGATTTGGGGACCAAGTTCTTCAGATTAATGGTGAAAATTGTGCAGGGTGGAGCTCTGATAAAGCTCATAAAGTACTCAAACAGGCTTTTGGAGAGAAGATTACAATGACTATTCGGGACAGGTAAGATATTAGAAATCAGTAAGTTAGAAATATACGTTTAAATGCTAAATAGGTTTCACATTCTTCCCCTTATCCTCTCAAGATTTTGTGAGCATAATTTCCTTTTAATAATTAATGTCATTGTTTGGCTCTAGTTTCTCTCGTTTAGTGAATTTTTTTGCAAGATTTCCTAAAGTTTTCCATTTCATTTTACTTCTTCTCTTAATGGTATTGTTCTGCTAAATCTGTGCTGCCACTAAATAAAAAAATGGTAGGTAGAACAAATTCGATTTTAAGTCTGTGGCATATAGTATTTTTATATCATGTGATAACAGGGGAAGGAAGGGGAGGGATAAGAAAGAAATAAGTATTTAGTGCCTACGATGTTCCAAGGACTGTACTAAGTACTTTACACTATTTATCACATTTGATTCTCATGACAACCCTGTGAGGTAGATGTTATTATTCCCATTTAACAGTTGAGGATACTGAAGCAGAAAGAGGTTGAGTGATTTGCCCAGTATCACACAGCTACTAAATGTCTCAGGCCAGAATTGAACTTAGGCATTCTGGCTTCAGGCCCATCACTATATCTAAGTGCCTCTACAATGCCATTTCTACTTTTGCTCTAGATATAATTTAAAGATGTGTCTATAATACAACAGTAGGAACTAGTTGGAAGTTATGGTTATTCTGGATTTTTTTTCCCAAGAATTAAAGTTTTTTACTTTGAGATACACATAATGCAAAACTAACTTTTGCTTGCAGGGGTAATTATAGAATCTGTTTTTAGTCATCCAGTCAGTAAGCATTTATTAAGTACCTGCTATGTGCCAGGCACTGTGCTAAGCACTAAGGATACAAAAAGAGGCAAAAGACAGCCCCAGCCCTCAAGGAACTTACAATCTAATGCGGGGGAATCACATGCAAACAATATATACAGAGCAAGCTATATACAAAATAAGAGATAATTATAATAGAGGGAAGGCACTGGAATTAGGAGGAATTGGGGAAAGTTTCCTGTAGATGGTGGGATTTTAGCTGAGAATTGAAGGGAGCCAGGATGTGGAGTAGAAGGGAGTGAACATTCTTGTTGTAGGGGAGAGCCAATGAAAGTGGCTACAACTGAGGATGGAAGAGTACATGGGATTTGGGGAATGGGAGGAGAGTGTGAGGTGCAAGAAAATTGGAAAGGGTGTGTGTGGGTGTGGGGGTGTGTGTGTGTGTTTAGTGGGGGGGGGGGATGACATGGTTGGACCTGTCTTTTAAGAAAATCATTTTGGTTGGTGCCTTAAGCAGAAGATGGACTGGAGTAGGAAAAAGCTTGTGGCAGGTACACCAGTCAACAGGTGTAATGAGGTGTGAGGAGGTGAGGGTCCATACCAGGGTAGTGGCATGTCAGAGACAAAGGGGTGTATTTGAGAGATATTGCAAAAATAAAATCTACACGCCCTGGCAACAGATTGGATATGGGAGAGGAAGGATGAGAGACAGTGAGGAGTCAGGGTTAACATACCTAGGTTGTGAGCCTGGTAACTGGGAGGATGATGGTTGCTTAACAGCAATAGGGAAGTTTGGAAAGAGGGGGAGGGGTTGGTGTGAAATATAATCAGTCCAATTTTGGACATGTTGAATTCAAGATGCTTATAGGACATCCAGTTCAATATATCTGAAAGGCTGTTGAAGATGTGAGATTGGAGAGCAGCAGAGGAGTTGGAGCAGGATAGATTTGAGAATCATCAGCATAGAGATGGTAATTGAATCCTTGGGAGCTGATGAGATCACCAAGGCAAATGGTAGAGGGAGAAGAGAAGAGAGCCAAGGACAGAACCCTGAGAGACATCTACACTTAGTGTGATATGGAAGAGGGAGGATGCAGTAAAGGAGGTGAAGAAGCAGTCAGAGAGAGAGGATGAGAACCAGGAGAGGGCGATGTCCGAAAAACAAGGAGGAGAAAGTGATCAATAGAGTCAAAGGCTGCAGAGAGGTCAAGGAGAATGAGGACTGAGAATGAGGATTTGGCAGCTAAGAGATCATTAGTAATTTTGGAGAGAGCACTTTCTGTGGAATAACAATGAATACTTCTAGTAAGAAGCCAGATTGTAAGACGTTAAGAAGAGAGTGAGAGGAGAGAAAGTGGAGGCACTTGTCATAGACAACCTTTTTGAGGAGTTTAGCTGCAAAGGACAGGAGAAGTAGGAAGATAGTTAACAGGGATGGAAGGATCAAGTGATGGGTTTTTTTAAGATGGGAGAGACATGGGCACATTTATCTACTATAGGAAATAAGCCAGTAGAGAGGAAGAGATTGGGAATAAATAAAAGAGTGAGGATGATAGAGGGGCAGTTTGTGGGAGGAGCTGGGATGGAATGGAGTCTCTTGAACAGGAAGAGAGATTAGCCTGGTAAGGAGTAAGGCCACTTTGTCTTTTGAAATAGGTGAAGGAGGAAAGAGTAGCAGAAGGCACCTGAGTGATAGGAGACAAGGAGGAGAGGAGAAGGAATTCGTGGTGAATGGTCTCAATTTCTTTCTATAAAATATGAGGCAAGTTCTCACCAAGAAGGCGGGGAGGGTGGAGGAGGGATGAAAAGGTTTGGAAAGAGCCTCTGTGGAGAGTGGGATAGTGAGCTGATAAGGGAGGGTATAGTAGGATTACTCTCGCCCAATTGAGGTTGTGTGACATAGATTTGTAGAGGATCCAGTCAGAGTAATTGTGATTTTCTCCTCTTTGTTCAGCAGTACCTGTGTAGGAGTGAAGGCAGTGAATGGTGGGAGTGATCCAAGGTTTGAGGCTTGCCTAGGTATATTCAGTAATATGTTAAGAGGGCAAGGGATTCAAGAGAGGAGGATAGTGCAGAATTGAATTTGTTCACCAAGGGATTAAGAGAGAGGAGGAGAGAGTGGCTACTGCAAGATGGTCTGGGAGAGAACTGAGGGGTCAAGGGATTGGAAATAATGGTGTGGATGAAGAGGAGGGTGTTGTAAGGGAAGGCAAAGGGAGAGGTGACTTTAGACTTAATCTTGATATTTATGTGTGCTCTGACCCTTAGATTCAAACTCTGATACTCTATTGAACTTTAATAGTAATTCTTAACTGACTGTATAATACCTTATAATTTGTAAATTGCTTTTACACAAATTATTTAAATTGAGTCTCACAACAACCCTGTTAAATAAGGTATAGAAATATTATTGTCCATTGTATAGATGGGGAACATAAGGCCCAGAAAGGTATTAAGTGACATTCCTGGCAGATGCAGATCCCTTTGCTTCTCCAGCTGAAACCCCATGTACTAATAATGTCTTTTCTAGCTGAGAATCATAACTCTCTCTCTGGCACTTTCTATTTCTGAACTAAAGAGCTGTTTTTGTTCTGCCTGCCTCCTGTGGTCCAAGTTAGTTCCTCGAGTCTCAGACTCCACAGAATCAGAGAATTCAAGAGTTGGAGAAAGGGACCTCAGCAGCCATGTGGCCCAGTCCATATATGAAAGGAATTTTGACATTTGATTTAAATTTGCCTTTTGGCAACTTCCACCCATTTCCCATGATTTGAAGCTTCAGGGTCAGGCCTACCATGCTTAGTTCTTTTGGCTGATTCTAATGAAGTGGATTTGAGGCCCTTCATTTTTGCTCACCCCTTTATTTTCCAGCTTCTCCGTGCCCTTCGTAAACCGACATTACAAACTGAACACAATAATACTACATCTGTATAGATGAGAACTAATGAGGGCCAAATACAATAGGAATGTGACTTCCCTCTTCTGGAAGCTGTACCTCCCTTATTACAGTAAGGTCTCAGTAGCTTTTTTTGGCTTCCATGTCACACTAACTTACTGTTCTTGCAGTCCACTAAAAGCCCCAAGCCTTTTTTTTGAATTGCAATCTAGCCATGGCTCCTCTGTCTTGTACCCTCTATAGGATGTAATGTGTTTTTCTTCATTCCTCTTATTACTTCTGTGCTTCTGATTTGTACCAAGAAAAGGTTCACCTCTTAGTCAAGTCATGTGACCTCAATTTCATTAGTGGCTTTACAACCTTAATCAGTAAATATTAATTAAGGATGTATATTGGGAATACAATATATACATGAAGCAGTACTTACTTAGAAGGAGCCTACCTTCTGACTTGAGAGACAGCAGGGACAAAAGAAATATAAAAAGGATAAATACCAAGTAGTTTGAGGAGGGCATTCACTAGCAGGTTAGGGGATCAGTATAGCCTTCCTGGAGAAGATGGTACTTGTGCATCATCTTGAAGAGAGGGATTATCTGAGCCAGAGGTGAAGGCAGCTAGGTGGTGCGGTGCCAGGGCTGACAGGGCCTTTTTTTGAGTGAGGCAATCAGAGTTAAGTGACTTGCTCAGGGTCACATAGCTAGTAAATGTCAAGTGTTTGAGGCAGGATTTGAACTCAGGTCCTCCTGACTCCAAGGCCAGAGCTCTATCCACTCTGCCACCTAGTGTATTCCAGGCATGAGATTGAATCTAGTGCAAAAAGACCAGATGTATGTAAGGAATAGAGACCAGTTTAGCTGGATTCTAGAATGCAGGACAGGAAATAATGTATGGTGAGTCTAGAAAGATAGGTTGAGGCAAGGTTGTGAAGGGCTTTACCAAAAAAAAAAAGTTTACATTGTATTCTAGGGGCAATGAGAAGCCATTGGGGTTTACTGAGTAGGTGACATGATCAAATATGCATTTAAGTAAGATCAGTAGCAGCAAGTGTGTAGGATGGATTAAAGTAGAGGGAGAATTTTGAGGCAGGGAGACCAGTTGGAACACTGATGCTCTCTGGGTGGTAGGTGATAAGGGCCTGAACTAAGATGGTGGCTATATGATTAGAAAGAAGGATTAGATGAGAGATGTGAAGGTAGAAATAGCAAGTTGTGGCAGCTAATTGGAAATGTGGGATGAGGGAATGAGGAGTTGAGGATAATGCCAAGCAGTTAAAGATAAAGTCTGGAAAAAATGGTTGTGCCTTTGACAGAAGTTTAGAAGAGGGATGGGTCCGTCCAGTTTGGGCTGTGTTGAGTTTGAGTCATTCAACCTTTCTGAATTCCATTTCCTACTGTGCCAGAATGAGGTGATTTATCAACTTGATTTCCTGAGGCCCCTCTTAACTAAGGCTGGTCAATCCAGGCTATGTCTAAATTTTCCCAGATTTTGAATTAGTGATAATTGAATTAATCTGATTGTACTGTCATGTAAATTTTTAATCACATCTTAAATTATTTTTATTATCTATCCTATTTATGTTTAACTTTGCTATGAGAGTTTTAGCTAGTGCCTGAATATAGGGTTCAAATCCAGGTCTTCTGGCATTGAGTCCAGTGATCTTAAAGAGGCTGTGATATAGGACAACTGTAAGATGCTTTGGAAACTGTCTCTTCCTTGAAGTCACTTGCATCAACATTTTAAACAACTGTTGCCTTTGATTGTAGACCATATATACCAAGATGTCTTTTTTGAGTGGATAAAGAGAAATTTTTACCCTTTAGCTGCTTCAAAAAGTAACAGAGGCTCCTTTGCCTTATTGCCACCATTATAGGTATATGCCTTACTTTTAAAAGGCTGGTTTGCTCATGTTTTAAAGTGCTGAGAGATTTTGTTGCTACAAAAACTTTTCTGAGGAGGTTGGAAGAGGGAAAGGAGCCAGGACATTAAAATTAACACTACTTTAAAATATTTTTGAGGAATATTCTCATCTCTGCTTAACAATTGTTTAGAAAAAATAAAGTTAGATACCTAGAGGCAGCTTGCTGACACAGCAAATGGTGGGCCTGGAGTCAGGAATATCTGAATTAAAATCTAAGACAACTTAGTAGGTATGACCCTGGCCAAGTTACTTGACTGCTGCCTGCCTGAGTTTCCTCAACTGTAAAATGGGAATAACAGCATCTGCTTCCCAGCGTTGTTGTGAGGATCAGATGAAATATTTAGCACAATGCCTGGCATAAAGTAGGCACTTAATGCTTCTTCTGCCTTACCCTTTTTTTTCCCCAAGAAGTACTGAAGTTCTAAAAAAAAGATCACTTTATTAAAAGTGTTCTTTCTGTTCAGAGCACATACTTCATGGGTTCTGAGAGAGAAAAGCATATTGGAAAAGCTTCTCTTAGATTTTCACACCTTTAGTTTCAAAAATCAATTACAGTGGTGTGCTTTTTAAATGTCTTTGTTAGAGCCAACATTCTTAGTGAAACTATCAAAACTAGCTGTTAAGTTGAACACATTTAAAATACTAGAAGTTGATGGTTCATTCTTTTTTAGATTTTTCAATGATAATTATTAGACAATGCTATAGACCAGAAATTTGTCTCAAGGTTAAATATATACTAATAAGATTTTTCCCCTGAAAATGTTTTCACAGACCATTTGAACGAACTATTACCATGCATAAGGATAGTACAGGACATGTTGGATTCATTTTTAAAAATGGAAAAATAACCTCTATAGTAAAAGACAGTTCTGCAGCAAGAAATGGTCTTCTTACTGAGCACAACATTTGTGAAATCAACGGTCAGAATGTAATTGGCCTGAAGGTAATGTGACATATGCCTTTTCTTTACTAGTTTTTATTTCAAAAAAATTTTTATGTTCTTCTGAATGAATAGCTTTTATTGGTTCTAGAGAACAGGCCAATGCTGGTAAAATTTTGTAGTTTAGATATCCTATTTTGGTTTTATTTGGTCAGAAGCCCTGTATCAGGAAATTGGTTTTATAATTTTTATTCTTCCTGTTAGATAGGAAATTGATATAAGCAATGATTGTTGAATGATTATTAACAGTTATTATTACTATTATTAATAGTTAACTTTGAAAAGCCAAGTTTAAATTTAGAAACTCTAAACTTCCAAGTCTTTGGTGTATGTTAGAATGTCTAAATGTCTCAGGGGCTTTGATGATAATAATCTTAATAGTTTGCAAATGCAAGCAAATTGTGATCTTACTGTTTTTTAAGAAATTAACTATCTTATGTGATTCTGTATAAATCAGTTTGCTAACAATCAAATGCACGGTGTCAGGTACTGTATTATCAACATTAATTCAGTTTAACAAACATTAAACACATACATGTAAGAGACCCTCTGCCAGGTACAAGGGATGGCGATGAAAATTGACATTGGAGCCTCAGATTTTTAAAGGACATGTCATTCCCATGAAGAGAAGGAAGAGAACTTTGTAGTCACTTGTGATTTCATTTCAGTTGAGCCTCAATTCAATTTCCTTTTGTGTTCTTTTAATAGGACTCTCAAGTTGCAGACATACTTTCAACATCTGGGACCGTAGTTACCATTACAATCATGCCTGCTTTCATCTTTGAACACATAATCAAAAGGCAAGTTCTTCATTCTTCAGCTGAAAAAAAAATTATGGTTCTTATAAAGGCAAACAATACATTATAATTTCATGTATTTTAAAGGTCAGAATTGATCAAATCTCGTATTATTCTCTTTAAGAAATCAATTAAGATGGGGTTACCTGTATAAGAATTTTGTTCTTGTTGCATTCTTTTCCCTCTTATTTGATCCTTCTCTTCATCCCAGTCCCCCATTAGAAAAAGATAGCCTGTTGCCCATATTATATATGCTGCTGAAGAGTTAAGCAATTAAAAGCTAGATTTGGGTTGAGGTTTGGCTTGGAGGGACAGGGAATGGAAATGCTGACTGCAGGAAAGGGCTGTCTTCTTTTTAGCCCTTGTGGACAACCATGTAGAAAAAAAGTGGAGCAAAGGAAGATGTTAAAAGGAAGCTTTACTTATTTCTGCTGCTCTTGGGCAGTGTGAAATGTACTCGTGCATCCTTGACTTAGTTGATGATAAGGAACATTGGCTCTGATGTAAGGCGTAGACCCTTAACTTCTTGTAACTTCAAAGATAAGTGAAATGCTGGAAGAGCTGAACTCTCCTGAAGAAACTGTATGGGGCCATGAGAAGGGGGGGAGTCAGTAGTGGGGAGATTATGTGGGATCAGAGCCCATTCAGCATCTCAAAAAACTAGCTTCAAAGCATTGGTTGTCCTGTTTTTCCCCTGACTGTTCTGTCTTTGTAATTTGTAACTCTTAATTTTGGGATCACTTTTTATTTAAAAAAAAAAATGATAGGTATGTCAGGAATATTAAAAACTTCTTTTGAAGACAAGTTCTATGAAAAAAGTACTTTAGAAAGTTTTACTAACTGCTGTCCTGGCAGCAGTTTTACTTTTGGTTGTTATTGGCCAAGATTGGACCTATTTTTTCCCCCTTTTATGTACAAACTAATTGGATCACTGAATAATTTAGGTCTTGTGGAAGAAAAAACCTTACATCGTTTTCAGGACTGTATTGAGTAGGGTCACATTTTTATTATATTTCTTGAAATTGCAAAGAAAAGTACTCAGTAACAGGCACGATTAGGAAATAAGAATAATCCAAGGCAGCTGCTGAGCCTGGAATTAGGAAACCCTGAGTTCAAATTGGGCTTCAGACACTTACTAGCTGTTGTGACCCTGGGTAAGTCACTTTTGCTAACAACTCCAATATCTTTGCCTAGAAAACCCCATGGGAGATATTGGTGTGCTGTGGTCCACAGGGTCACAAAGAGTCAGACGTGATTGAATAACAACAAAGATTAGTTCAGGCAGGCAGTTCTGTGTCTGATGTTACAGTTAAAGGTCCTTGAGGAAGTGAAAATCCAAGACTCTAAAAACCATTAACCAGGCAGATTTAGTATGTAATCCCAAGGATATGAGAGACAAATATAAATTTCTTAATAAATCATTTGCTAACTCTTTTCCACTGTAGGAAAGCTTGACCAAAGCTTGAGGCTTTAATTTCTTAGCTTCTACAGTAAAAAGATAGTCCCTACCTTTTGACTCAGTAGGTGTTAGGAATTAAATTAGAAGTTTTTTGGTGCTTTGAAATGTATATATAATATATAAATGTCACTCTTACAGGATGGCATCAAGTGTTATGAAAAATCTAATGGATCACGCTATCCCAGAAGTTTAAAATTCAAGCAGTTGTATCTTTCACATAATGGAAACTCTGCTGAACTTGGGCAGTTTACTCAGAATCTTCTGTATTAGACACATAAACCTTACTGGGAGCCAAGAAGCATATGCTGCATGAGAGCCTTTGTATTGTATTATGGCTGGGAATATTACTGTTTGACACAGTTTTGTGTTCAAGCTGTAAATTGTATTTGTAGCCTTATACTGGTTTTACAGATGTGAACCTTTCAAGAGTTTTGACATTCATGGTATCAAGTTTCCAGTAGTTAAACTACTCTTTCTATAAGCCATTATGGTTAAGATAACTGATACAGATTTTTTAAAATGTTATTACCTGTATTTTAGATATTCTAGAAAGTAATATTGTTCCTCTTTTCTTCTGGTGTAGTTTTGCTATTGTATCTTTAGAATAACTTTTCTGCTAGTTCCACTTTTGTTTACAAAAATGCAATTAAACAATCTTGGTTTCATTCCACATGAGCATTACAAATGGCAAAATGTAGAATTGCACAAAATTGTGATGATCTTACTTTAATAATGTATAATTAATGCTTCAATTGTCGCCTTAACCATGTTAAAGGAAAGTTCTGAAATAAAAATAAAATAAATTGATTAACTCTTAACATGCCCCGTTTACTGTCTTAAAAATCCATTATATATCTGTATAGTAATACTTGTGTCATTTCAGTTTTAATTGTGAAACAGTACTGTTTTGTCTTGTATTGGGCTATGTCTTAGGTGAATTAGTTCCTCTCTTTTATATACTTTTGCATTTGATAGTCACTTGATGGTATTATTGCAATGTAGTTAATCCTGGGTGACTAATTTCAGCTATAAAGAGCAATCCCAAATATTTTCATATTTTACTGGTTTTTACTAAGAAGTGAATTGATTTTTATACATTCTAATACAAACATTTCCTTTGTGACAATGAGTTATTAAACATCTTTTATAAAAAGATTTAAAACTTTAAAACTATTAAAAAAGTTTTTTATAAAAAAGTTACAAAAATCTTTTTTATATAAATTTTTTTCAACAGCAAGTCTTCTGGAAATCATTTATTTTCACTTTAATCTTTAAGTAGTGAGCAAAAAGTTCAGAATATTTGAGGGTAGGGAAAAGAATCTTGCTTCATTCATGCTTTCATATTAGATCCTCAGAATTACACACTGAAGCCACTTCTGAAGCTTAAGCTCCTTGAGAATTAATTACCAAGGAAACTTTACTGGGAAAGTCTTTAGTTGTTCTCCCCACCCTTAATAAATGAATGCATTTGTCTGAATTTAAGACAAGAATTTAGTTTTAATATAGCTTCTAAACTTCAGCATTTCCCTGCTCCCATTAAAAAAAAAAAAGGCCAGTTAGAATGTTTGTACTTTTAACCTTTTAATAGCAAATTTTTATAGACTCTAATAAGGCAGCATGATATTTCATGGTTTTCATTAGAAAGACACTGGACTTGGAACCAATTCAAACCCAGCTCTCCTAACTCCTCCTGCTACCTGTGGGAATAGAAAAGACAAAAACCTTTCCTCATCTGCATTGGAGACACTATTTGTACGGCCTGTCTCATAAGCCTTTTAGCAGGTAAGTGCTTTGCAAACTTTAAAACTTAATATTCAAACTACTTTGGAACTTAATATTGCCTATAGGAAGCTTTCTAATAGAAAAATCATTTTAATTGACTTGAACTTGTGGTACAGGTAATCAAATAACCATGAGATTGCTGCTCTCAGTTTTCTAGCAGTGTACCACGATTAATATATGTTTAACACTTTTAAGGTTTGCAAAGCACTTTGATCCTGAAAATGGCCCTGTAAGGTAGGCACTACTATTTCCATTTTACAGAAAAGGAAAGTTGAGAAGTTGTGTGACTCGCCGAGAGTTGCAAAGCTAACCTGAGGTTAGAAAATCCAGTGCTGTGTCTACTATAACATACAAAGTGCAAAAGTAAAATGACCAGAATTAAGAAAAGAGATTTCAGTTACAAAGCTATCAGAGGGCTGTTGTCCTTTTGAAGGTCCAAAAATTGAGATGACTAAGATTCTCAGAGTTGGAGAGGACCTCTAAGCCAACCCACACTTAACTGAGAATCCTTCCTACGACATCCCTGATTCTATCTTGGATTAAACTTTCTCAGTTTCTTCAGCCAAGCACAAAACCTTGCAAAGATACAATGGACTTTAACCATTGTCTTCCAGCTGTACTTCAGCTTTTCAATATCTTTCTTAAAATATGCCCAGAAGTTAACAATACTCCAGATGTGGTCTGAGTAGGATAGTGTTGAGAGAGTCTATTAAATTCCCTTGTTCAATGAGAAGAGAAATCATTGTTAAAGAGGGGACCTGCCTTTCCCTTCACCACCAGCAACACTTGACCAGGCACGAGTATGGCATCGTTCCTACTTTCAGCCAGCCTTCATGGCCATCCATCATTGGGACAAACAACTCCTAGCCCAGTCTCCAAAAGCCATCACTGAGGGAAGAAATCCTTGTGGAGAGGGGGCTCACCTTTTTCATCGCCATCAGCAACAACTGCTGATCAAACATCACTGACAGGTGCCCTGGACATGGCAGCATCTTTCAGACTAGGATTCTTGCTTCCCTAGCAGCTTTGCCATCATCATCTGGGGAAGCAACTCCTAGGGAGAAGGGACTGGCCATCCCCACCAGCCTCCAGACCTGGCCAAGTAAGCAATGGGGCACTATGAGGGAGAGACAGGAGGCAGGATGTACCCGGCAAGTCAAAACGTCATCACCACCTTAAGTAGTATCTCCCCTCCATCCCTAAGGGGGATACCTCTGAACCTTGGGAATAGCAATGCTTCCAGCCCAGTGCCTTCAGACATCACCTTGGGAAGCACCCCCTGCGGAGATGTAGCCTGGCGATTGTTCCTGCAGGCGACACAGCTGTAGCTACTAAGACCCAGAAAAGGAAGTTCTTGCCACCAAAGTCCTTGGCACTGTCAAAAGCTCAACATCAGAAACTGATAATTTTATCAGTCAAAAGGACATTAAAGAGGAGGAGGCATTAACATTGGCTTTGCTGCAGCAGCCTGAGGACCATGGGATTTTTCAGTTGGAACTCCCTCTTCTCCCCTCTTGCTCATTTCCTTTTACTCAGATGCCTTCTGCCTGCCACCTTCTCCTTCACCCTTGTCTCACATGATGAAGTGGCTTTACTTCTTACCAAGGCTAATTCCTGTACTTATTCAAGTAATCCATTACATCTTGTTTCCTCCAACAGACTGCTCCCTTTATCCCCATTTTCACTTATTTTCGATCCCTCCCTATGAGCTCATTCTCTACTGCCTATAAACATGCTTTGTTTCCTTTATCCTGAAAAAAAAAAAAACCACACTTGATCCATCCCTCCCAGCTATCATACTATAGTTCTGCCCTACATTGTAGCAACTCAAAAGGGCCATCTACAGTAGATGTTTCCACTTTCTCTCCTCTCTTATCCCCTTGTGATCTGGCTTTCAACCTGAAATTGGTTTTTATAAAATCGAAGATTTCCTTGCAGATGATTTCTTATCACTCTCTCCTTGATAGTTTTCTCTTAAGTTTTCAGGACACCACTCTATCATAGTTCTTTTCCTATTTATCTGATAGCTCCTGTCTCCTTTGCTGGATTCTCCTCCAGATCACATCCTCTGAGAACCATAGGTGTTCCATAGGGCTCTAACCTGGGCTCTCTTCTCTTCTCCTTTATGCTATTTCACTTGATCTTAGCTTCCATGCATTTAATTACCATCTCTATGTTGATGATTCTCAAATCTACCTTTCCTGCCCCAAACTCTCTGCTGACCTCCAATCTCACATCTCCAACTGCCTTTCAGATATCTTGAACTGGATGTCCAGTACACATCTTAGATTCAATACGTCCAAAACAGAATTCTTTCCCCCTAAACTCTTCCTTCCTCCCTTTTACCTTTCCTTTTAGTGTAGAGGGCAACACCAACCTACCAGTCCCCTCAGGCTCTCAATATAGGGGTTATCCTGGATTCCTCACTGTCTCTCGCCTCACAAATCCAATCTGTTGCCAAGGCCTATTGGTTTCAGCTTTGCAACATCTTTTGAATGTGCCCCCTTCTCTCCTCTAACAATACCACTATAGTGCAGACCCTCATAACTTCATGCCTGGACGACTGCAATTGTCTGCTTACATCAAGTCTGTCTCTACTCCAATCCCTCCTCCATTTTTAGCCACTAAAGTGATTTTCCTAAAATGCATGTCTGATCATATCACCTCCCCTTTTCTTCTTGCCCCCTCCCCCACCTTAAACTCCAGTGGCTTCATATTGCCTCCAGAAGCAAATACAAAATACTGTTTGGCATTCAAAGCTCTTCATAACCTACCTTCCCTCCTACCTTTCCAGTCTTCTTACATATTTCCTGCCATGTACTCTTTGATTCAAGTGACACTGGCCTCTTTGCTGTTCCACCAACAAGACACTTCATCTTGGCTCCTCTGGCTGCCCCCATGCCTGGAACTCTCTCCTCTGCTCCAACTACTGACCTCCCTGGCTTCCTTTAAATTCCAACTAAAATCCTACCTTCAACAGGAAGCCTTCCCCAACCCCTCCTAGTTCCAGTACCTTCTGTTATCTCCTGTTTAACCTGTATATAGCTTGTTTTGTACATTCACATTAAACTCCTTTTTTTCCTCACTGGAATTCTCAATTTTATATCTGATGGATTTCTAGCCCTCCTGGGATGACTTCCTTTATATAATTTTAGGGATGTTATGACATAATAGCAAACATTTATACAGTACTTTCAAGGCTTGCAAAGCATTTCACATATACTATATTATTTATTACAACTGAATAGATGCTATTATTATCTCCATTTTATAGAGGAAAAAAGTGTTTTTGAGAAAGATTAAGTGACTTAGCCAGTGTCACGTGGCTGCTGAGCATCTGAAGCAGGGTTTGAGCTCAGGTGTTCCTGATTCCAAGTCTATCCACTCCTGATTCCAACTCTATCTAGCTTCCTTCACTAACCACAATCAGAGGTCACTTAATCCAATCTTCTCATTTTTAGAGGCGCAGAACTTGCTCAAAAAGGTTTAGGATTTGTCCAAAGTTACTATCTACCTTTATTCTGAACCTTTTGGAGTCTTGCTTTTCTAAAATCTAAGACACATGTCAGACAGTATCTGACTTTACTTTCTCTCTTTTAATTTCTATGATGGGTATGGTTATTTCTTCTACTCTTAAGGTTTCCATCATTTGTACTTCTATGGCCAACATTTCCTTAACTACAGTATTGAGCAAGAAGGAGCTTAATGGTCTCTATTCCCACCCTCCCTCCAACTTCATTTTGCTGTTGAGGAAACCATGTGAATCTGGATATTACAATGCTGTTCACTGAAGTTTATTAGATTCTTTTACTCTCTGCCTTCCAACTAGACTGATAGGATTGCTATCTTCTCAGTAGGCCTAGACAGGAAATGCTTGTGGATGGACAGCATGTGCTACCAGTCCCTCCTACACCTTTCTTGGACACCTGCAAGCCCTGGCTATGACCAGAGAAAAACAACAGAGAGGAGATAAGGTGAAGGTAGATGGGAAAGAGAAAGGATAATGACCCAGCTTAGGAAATGAGGGATTACATGATAGCCTGCCTAATATACTTAATTGCCCAAGTGAGTATTATCCTTCAACAGGAGGCTAAATGTCACAGGATTACAGATGTAAAGTAGGAAGTCATCTATCCCAATGATACTGCAATCACTCAAAACACTGGATTTCCATTTAGTGACTCTATATATGCCACACTAGAAAACCAGTCAATGTTCCCACATTGTTTCTGACCAAAACCAGCACAATTAAGTTTCCTACCTACCTTATTTTTAGACATGACATTAAATGAACTTTTGTTGCTCTAGAAAATTACTTGCTTGTTGTTTCAGTCATGTCTGACTCTTCATGACCCGATTTGGGGTTTTCTCAGCACACACTGAAGTTGGTCTGCCATTTCCTGCTCCAATTCATTTTACAGATGAGGAAACTGAGGCAAACAGGGTTAAGTGACTTGCCCAGGGTCATACCACTAGTAAGTATCCGAGGCTGATTTTGAAGTTGGATCTTCGTGACTCAAGGCTGGTCCTCTATCCATTGAGTCACCTAACTGCCCCCCCAGAAAATTATATACCCCCTGAAAGGATAGCTTACCACCACTGAGAATATTTGTAAAAGGGCAGGAAGTGTGGGCCCCAAAGAATGTTCCTAAAGTGTTTTATGCAGCAGTAGTGTTGGAATAAAAATATAGCCTTCTGTGTTTACAAGTCAATCAAACTCCATATAAAAGTCTTTCCATCAAGTTTAAATTTGTCTGCTAAATGACTGCAAATAGAAGGTTCATTCTTTACAGAAAAATAACTTTAATGTCATCATAGAAAAGATAAGACAAGCATTTAAGTTGAGATGACAGGCATGATGAAAATACAAACCATTCCTATAAATAGTAAATTTACTGCATTTTAATTAAGATTATGTTTATGTATCTCCAGGTTCTTACTTAAGAGTCTGGGTATAGCATACTTACACGGAAGAGCCACTCCTTTAAAACAAAAGTAGCAATGCTGGCAGGGTAAGGGGACTCCGATGTAGCAGAAAAGAGAACACGTATTTCACAGAAAACTTCAAAATGGGTAATGTTTCCTGGGCACAGTGCCCTAAACCATGTTGTCTCACAGCTACCGTCCTTGCCAGCTTTAAAGGCTAATGCTCACCGGACCTTTGGACCGTTGAGAAGATTATCATTCTTCCCTATAGTGATTGTAACTTTTGCTCCCTAATAATACCATGTAAGTTAAATTGTGGCCTTTATCCACCTTAAAAGATGGTAATTAATGGCTTTTAATGAAGTCACCATGATTTAGAAAGTTATTTTAAAACTATATAAACTTTCTATTTGGTCGAACTTCCAACTGCTATCATTGCACATTCACCAGTCTGTTTAAAAAGTTTGTTTTAAAAATACATTAGCTCTGAAGGGAGTTCAGTTTGAAATTCAAATGGAGAAAAGGCACTTTTAATATTGCAGCTTCCAAAACATGATTTGTCTGTCTTCCCCTCCTGTAATAATGCTGCTGCACTGTTCATTCATCCATATACTTGTCACAGCACCTGGGAGGAGAAGGAAACCATTTTGTCTTTTCATCATATGGAAAAGTTAATTCCTAAAATGCTAGGGAAATTGTGTTCATCTCAGGTACAGTACATAAAATTCACTGCTTGTTTCATATGATTCACACTGGACCTCATCCAATAGGTAAATTCTTTATACAGATTTTAAAAATTGAACATCTTTCACTCTAAAACAGTTTTCAGTTTTTAGAGTTGAAAGAAATAATGAGAAATTTTCTTCTACCCCTTTTCCATAGTTTTAAAAAAAAAAGTGTGACAACCACAAGCATGCATATATATCTCTCTCTCAAAACGTGATACACACTGACTTTGAAGCTCGAGGCCAGTCCCTTCAACTCTGGTTGCTCCAGGCAACTCTAAAACTCAGTTACAGAAAAGGTGTTGATCTGCAGTGGTGGAAGGAGTTTCCTTAGCTAGGAGTCCCACAAGTCCATCTCCCCCCAACACAATCAGCCTAAATGCTGATTGGGCACCCATATCTTCTGATATGTACCTCATGCTTCTCTCCAAAGAATATTAAAGAAATGTAGTTCATAGTCAGGTTCCTGTATGCATTTTGGAACAACATGGAAAGGAAAACAAGGTTTTCTTTACTTTCCTATAATTTTTCCTTCCATCATCATATAGTCATAAAGAGACTTAAAAAAAAAAGCTTTAAAGAAGTGTCTTTTGGAATTTTTACTACAAGTCTGATGTCATATTTCTTTCATTTTCTATAACATAATTAATTGTAGGGGCTCTTTATACAATCTGACACTGACAACATATAAAGCGTGTATGGATTATTAAAAAGTATAGATTTAGAACATTTCCTCTGGGCTAGTCTGCTATTCTACATGGCTAAATGGGGGAAGGGAGGAGGAAGAAAATCTCTTTCTCCCCCACCCACCTGCCCTCTATAAAGCAGAGCCTTACTGTGAAAACAGGGCAAAATTGTCTAACTTTTGCCCAGCCAATGAAGTAGTTCCCTTTAATTCCTTCAGAGAAAAGTGTTTACACATCATAAAATAATCAAAACATAGAGGCATTTTTGTTGCTAGTTTTACCTTGTGATTAATTCTAGTGGGGGTGGGATGCTGATTAAAGGTCAACTCTTTTCTATTCTCTTTAACAGTTGGTATGGAATGATAATAATAATAACAACGGCTAGCAATTTTATAGTGCTTTCAGGTTTGCAAAGTGCTTTATGAATATTATTCCATTTTATCATCACAACAGTCCTACGAAGTAGGTGCTGCCAGTATCTTCATTTTACAGAGGCAAACAGAAGTTAAGTGAATTGCCCAGGGTCACACATCTACTAAGTGTCTGAGGCCAGATGTGAAGTCAGGTCGTCCTGATTCCAGGCCCAGCACTCTATATCCAATATGCCACTTACTTGTCTTATCAACTCCCTCCCTTGACTCCTTCCCCCCCACCCCCCCAGAATATAAACACAAGCCATTTAACTATAAGAACAGTATCCCTTGATAAGACAATAACACCTTTCTCTATTTGAGTTATAAGGAACAACACTGATTGGCTAGGCAAACAAACTAGCCAGGCCCCTGGGGGCTTTAAATAAGTCCTTTGGGGAATTTCAAGATTCAAAAGATTCCAAGATTCATTCATTGTTCATGGGAAACACACACTAGTAAGGGCTTGTGAGCTGTGATATAATGAGTGCATATCCACAGGTTTAGCCCTAGAGCCCAAGAACAACAGCTGTCCTCTACAGAGGTAGGCCACAGGTAGGGCTACACTCGGATTAGATTTACCCACTTTCAAAATGGGAGTTAGTTCAGTGGGAATATTTATAACATGACATTTCATTTTTTTTTTTCCTTAGGCAATTGGGGTTAAGTGACTTGCCCAGGGTCACACAGCTAGTAAATGTCATGTTTCTGAAGCCGGATTTGAACTCAGGTCCTCCTGACTCCAAGGCCGGAGCTTATCTACTGCACCACCTAGCTGCCCCGACATTTCAAATGATCATGAAAAACAAAATGGGTTTTTCACTCCTGCCTGAAGAATACATATTCATTTTCTTGAGGTAGGGTAAAATCTAAGTATTTCATGAGGACAAATACATAGAAGATTACAAACAGGATTTACCTGTGTGGCCCTGGATTCTTTCACTAACTCTTGCTTCAATAAGGTCCCAAACTAGCAATTCACCAGACTGACTTCCAGCTAATACACAATTTCCATCCCAAAGGAAGCACCTGCAAAAGTTAATTGAAAACAATTAATTGTAAGGTAAGGAATAAACACAGTAATTCCAAATTAAAAGTCTAACAATATAGCTTCATCAGAAGGATCTCAAAGAAACATACCTCTGTGGATGCTCTGAAGTCATAGATGAGATGAGCATTCCTGTCTGTACATCAATTACCTTAAGACAACCATCTTCTCCCGTGCTGAGAACATGGCGACTATCTAAAGTGACATTTTTTAGGAGGCAACATTGTTACAGGTTTAAAAAAAAATCCATTTTAAGTTATTCTAAGAAATTTAACTGCTAAATCCAACTGCTTTTTCCCTACACTCGAGAACATGGACTGCTTTTTATCTCCTTTGAAATTTAATCTTCCCTTGGAGGATTCTTTGGATTCCTAAGTCTCCTTTCTTCTTCCAGAATTCTAATTATGGGCAGGAAAGCTTAGACTTTTATCTTCAGTTCTCTATCTACTTCAGAGAACTAATCTAATCTCATGGCTTCAGCTACTATTTATGCATTAATGACTGTTAATTCATTACCTCAGGTCCTGCCTTCTTGCCCTAGTTCCAGTTTCATCATTACAACTGCTTATGACATTTCCACTTAGAATAACTCAGTGTGTCTAAGACTGAACTCATCTCCCCGAAAAGCTGATTTCCCTTCCCAGTTTCTCAGTTTTGGTCAATGGCATTACCATTCTCTTGAAATTAACTTTGATTCCTTCTCTTTCATCAGCTCCATACAGTCAAACACCAAGTCCTCTGTGTTAAAATGTTACCTATGTCTGTTCTTTCTATGTTCCCATTACCAACCACATCTCACATATTAATCACTGCAATACTCTGCTGACTCTGCTGGCTGCCTCTAGGTTCTCCATAATCCAGTGCACCCTGCATAATGCTTTCAGACTAAAATATTACATTTCCTCTGCACAAAACCCTTCCACAGTTGCCCTTTCTCTTCCACATCTAAATCTTTTTGCCCAACTTTTGGAAGCCCTTCAGAATACGGTCCTACCCTATTTCCTCACTGTTTATCAATACTGCAGTCTCTCCTTTAGTTCAAATGGATTCCTGGCTGGCCTATAAACAATGTCACACTTGTGGCCTCTTCCCTGCCTATTCATCAATCAACCAACCAAATTAACAAGCATTTATTAAGTACCTACTATGAAGCAAGCACTGTGTTAGTTTCTGGGAATGGAAAGACAAACATGATATTGTACCTAGCCTCATAGAGTTTACATTCTACTGCAGGAAATGGCATGTGCATATCTAAAGCATATACAAACTAAATATAGTAATTTCCTAAAGAAGCAGGGCAAGGCTAGGGGAAGTGGGGGTGGGGAAGTGAGAGATGAGATAATAATAGTTGGGAGGTAGGGAATTAGGAAAGGACTCACGTAGGAGGTGGTGTTTGAGCTAAGCTCTGAAGGAAACAAAGCATTCCAAGGGGCACAGGTGAGAGAAAGCGCCTTCTATGTAAGGGGTACAGTATGAAAAGGCAGGAAGATGGGAGAGAAAATGTTTTGTGTGAGAAACATGTTTGTCTAGGCCAAAGACTATGGGATGTAAAGTATCATACAGCACTGTAGGAAGGAGCCATGTTTTAAAGGGCTTTGGATGCCAAATGGAGGAGTTTGTGTTTGATACTTGAAGTAATGGGGAACCAAAGGAATTTAACGAACAGGGGAATGACATGATCAGATCTGTGTTTTAGGAATATCACTTTGGCAGCTGCCTGGAAAATGGATTAGAGACGGGAGAGACTTGAGGCAGGGAGACTAACTGGGAGATCTGCATTAGTTGAGACGAGACATGGTGAAGGTCTGAACTATGGTAATGACCATGCAAGTGGATGGAAGGATAAAGATGTGAGAGATGTTGTGGAGATGTAATTGACAAGACTTGGCATATATGAGATAAATAAAAATACAGAGGAGCTGAGAATGACTTCTGGATTGTAAAACTGGCTGACTGGAAGGAAGGTGGTGCTCTTGGCAGAAACAGGGAAATCAGAAAGAGGGATTGGTTTTGGGTAAAAGATAAATTTTGAACTGGATATAGAGAGGTTGAGAAGTATATGAAACACTAAGTCTGAAATGGCTATCAGGTAGTGAATGATGTGAATCTGGTGCTTGGAAGAAAGAATATGGTTGGCTAGCTCAATCTAGAGATAACATACAAACTTGTGAGATCATGAAATCTGAGAGAAAGTATGTAGAGAGAAGCCCTGTGCTATGACATGGATTGTTTTTTCTCTCTAGATATCCAATTTTCTAAATGAAATGTTCCCTAACCATTCATTGATATTCCTCTCCTGTAAACTCCCATGACCTCTGTATGGCAATATACATTATAAACTGTCTTGTACTGTTCATTAATTACCTATGATATATTGGTCCTCTCTTCCTAACTAGATTCTAAGTTCCTCAGAAGTCAGGAATCCTGTTCCAGACACATACTAGCTATGTGACCCTAGACAAGTCAATTAACCGTTATTATTTCCCCAACTATACGATGGGTATATGAGAATATAGTCAGAGGATTGTTGTTAGGATCAACTAAGATAACATATGTAAAGTACTCAGCAAACTTTAAGAACTTTATAAATGTAAGCTATTATTATTAACTTTATCTATATTCATCCTAGCACTTAGTATATCTGTTGGAAGAATTTTCTCTCAAGCTTGGTAAGGATAGGAAGCTAAACACAAGTACATAAAAAACAGTACTTAGTCTTAAAGACCAAAAAAACCCCAAATTTACTAAGCTTCTTACTATATGTGGTAAGGTAAGACACTAGGCAGCCAATGAAGGACTGCAAAAGGAAAAAATGCTGAGGTGACCATTGAGTATGGGTTCATACATAACTTGCAAAGTAGTCTTTGAGCAATGTGAAAAGTGAGGGCACAGTATATCTGACACTGCCTCCCACATGGACTACTATCTAATCTTATTTTGGTCTAAAAGTAAGTAGGGTGTGTGATATATCAGGGGCCAGTGGGGTGGGAGACAGGGGGCAAGGGGACTCCAATCTGTATGATGGCATCCAAAGAACGAAAAAAGATACATACCAGGACTAAAAGCAGCATTATATACAGTTCCTGAGTGACATGATATTTGATGTAACATAGTGGCAGTAGTAAGGTCCCAAATATTAACAATGCCTTCTTTGGTACCCGACACTAGGAGCGTACTTGCAGAATTTAAACTGATTGTATCTACCTAGGAAAGAAAGTATAATGATGAGCATCTCAGATAGAAACAAATAGGCATAACTACATTTCACTATGGAGCTGATTTAAAGATTTAGTTCTAATGTTAGTCACTCAACTTTGTACTACTGTCCACATTTTTTTTCCTCTTGGTGTGGTTAGTACAGATGTTTCCTAAGATAATCCTCTCAAGGAAATAATTATTTTTATTTCTTGAAAATTAGAGATTAAGTTCTTTGTATGCTGCCAAAGAGGAAGTGTTGCTGGGATAAATATGCTATTTTCTTGAAAACAAACTTGAACTCATGTTATTCTCAGAAAAATAAATCTGTAAGAGAAAAAACCATAGCAGTTGCCAAACTGTTTGAAATATGACTAACTCCTGATAGAGATGGGTTACACAAAATACCTCTCACTGGACAGAATAGGGGAAGTTAATAGGCAAGGAAATTGGTTTATAAACTTTTAACAACTTTAATCATTTATGGTATATACCATTCAGTATACATTTGTTGACTAAAAAAAAAAAACCCAACACAAGTAGATGTAAATATACATCAACATACATATATACACACACATATATACATACATATACACACACATTTTATATACATACATGCGCACGCACACACACACGCGCGCGCACACACACACACACACTTTACATATATTTATAATAGAGATATAGTCAAAGGAATACCAGTTTAGAAATTAGGAGATTTGGGTTCTTGTGCTGGTTTCCCCCCAACCCTTCCCCTACACAGGCAGAAACACACACATACAGTAGCATGTCAATGGGCAAGTAAAATTAATGGTAAGTCTTAATTTCCTCAGAGGCAGCTACGTGGTACAGTGGATAGAACATCAAGCCTGGAGTTAAGAAGACCTGAGTTCAAATCTAGCCTCAGACACTTACTAGCGATGTGACCCTAGACAAGTCAACCTTGTTTGCCTCAGTTTCCTCATCTGTAAAATGAGCTGGAGAAGGAAATGGCAAACCCCTCCAGTATCTTTGCCAAGAAAATCTCAAATGGGGTCACAAAGAGTTGGACGTGACTGAAACAACTCGGTTTCCTCATCTGTAAAATTAGAGAGGTGGATGACATGATCCCTGTAGTCTCTTCGAGCTCTAACATTCTATAGGATATCAAAGGCAGGTAAAACATTTGTTCTCTGAATAGTTTGTTAAAGTGTCCAAAAGCTCTATGCTGACTCAAGAATCCACACCTTAAATTTCTCCTCTATCTTCTGTTGCATGGATGATAGAAAGCAGTGAAATATGCAAAAAGTATGCAAAGCAAAAGAGAGACAAAGAAGTCATGGATTAGGGATATTTTTAAAAGGCAGATAACTGTCACCTGAAACAGCACAAAATCAGAATTTTTAAAATGTGTGTGTGGGTGGAGGGGGAGGCTACTGTATTAATTTCATTCTTGTCCGTACTCACACTGACATCATGTTCCAACTCAGCCAGCAGTTCAAAGTGATGTTTTTTGGTCCCCGTCATCTCCAAAGGAACACAGGACCATACCTAGGATATAAGCGTATTTTTAAGTATTCACTAACAGCATTTTTATTGTTTCTACTTCCAGCTGGACTAGATGATCTCTGAGGTCTATCTAGCTTTAAAAGCATATGCATTCCACAACTTAAGGCTGGTGCTAGCTATCTTAATTAAATACAGAAAGCATGGTACTTTTTTATGGTTGCATACTATAAGAAACCCAAGGAGGCAATATCGTATTAGATGTAGCGAAACATCACTGAATAGCTGGTTTAAAAAAAAAAAAGCCAACAGCAAGTACACATTTAAGAAATACATTTAAGAAATATTAAGATGACAATCGGTAGTATAATAGAATAATTGGCATTATTCATAATATTCCAAGAGTTTTCATGTATATATACACACACACAGAGGCATGTATTTACCAACCTTTACTGTAGAGTCCCAAGATGCAGAATAGAGCCTGTTGTTATGCCAAGAGATTTTACTAACAGCATCATCATGTCCCATTAGTGTGTCGTGCCGTCTTCCAAATGCTATGGAATAAAAATAGCTTAAGAGAAAAGATAATGAGTGTTATTAAAATATCATTTCAGACTGATTTCATGGCTCTTTTAAATACATACTCAAGAAACATCACATTGTTAAATTTTGAATCTACTAAGTGGTTTACACAGCTGACTCTAGTTATAGACCATTTACTCCTGACCTGATAGACCTTTAAAATATGAATTAAAAATATAAAGATTAAGTAGCTATTTCATTTGGGCTCAAGCTTCAGTGTAACTCGACAGTATTTAGATTTAATTTGTGTATTGCTTACTTTTTTTCTAATATTATCTCACAGTGTTTTTCTAATTATGTCCTATTTGTACATTTTTAAAAAGAAGACCACAATGTTATTTTTCTAAAATGAGGGAGGAAATAGTCTCCTAAATTCCAATCTGCATCCAAGTCCCCATGATATTTTCAGCACAATTGGCAATATCATGTATGAAAACAAAATGCAATGATACTCACACATTATTATCCCATGAAGAACTTATGACAGTGTTATCTCCTGGTAAAACTAAACAAGATGATAAAGCCTGAAATTTATTTAAAAAAAAAAAGTTTTCACTTTGGTGATTTACAGATTATTCATAATGCTTTAAAACACGAAGGTGTAATCTCATAATGACATTTTGTTTCTTTTTCTTTTTGGAAAAAAAAAAAAGACTACCCATATTCTGTGTTCCACATTATTTACAGTACTTAACTATTAATTATCCTTCAAATACCTATCTTCTTTATCAGCTAATCCCACTTCTCTTTATTGCCCTATTTTGACCTCCACCCCTCCCCTTCTCTAGCACATCAGAACCTACTTTATGGAGAAGCTATTTAGTCTAACCATTTAAGAAAAAGGATGTACAAATTACTAGAGCTCTAATTGGGAAGCTATTTCATTAAAAACCAGCCTAGGACAGTTGTGCAGCTAAAAGAATCACATAACTGAGGATGCCCTGCCTCTCTGCCTGACTGTTCAAAGAGCTTCCTTAGATGATACAGGAATTAACAACTCCAAAATTTCTGATGAGAGAGAACTACTCAGCCTTATCCTCACTGCCACCACCTCCTAAGATTCTTTTACCATCTGTCCTAGCTCTACATCCCACAATCCCTCAGCACTACCATCTTAACTATGCATGTAACATATGGATCTCTGGGTCTTCCCATTTATCCTATTGTGATGACTTTATTCTGGGCCCTGCCATCTGCCCTACAGCTGAACTTTGTTTTTACGAGTTGTCTCCCCCAATTAGAATGTAAGTTCCTTAAGAACAAGTACTTTCTAGCTTTTTCTACATATACTCTCAAAATATGGTCCAGTGCATGGCACACAGTACATACTTAATTGTTGCTTTTCATTCATTCATTCATTCATTCATTCATTCATTCATTCATTCATTCACTCACTCACTTCTAGGTTAAATACAATAGTATTAGATAGAAAAAAAAAATGAAGGAACTTCAAAATGGACTAATTTAATAACCTAGACCAACACACAAAATGAATTTCTGTTGGGACAAATGAAAGAGAAATTAAATCTAGTATCAAATCACTATAGATGATCAAATTACTAACTGTACACTGATGTCCATCAAAACTCAATTAGAAAGAAAACTTAAAAAAAACACATGAAACTTAAAATTAACTCATTGGGCCAGCTAGGTAGCACAGTGGATAGAGCACCTGTCCTGGAATCAAGAAGATCCAAGTTCAAATCCGGCTACAGACACTTGACATTTTGTGACTGTGGGCAAGTCATTTAAGCCCACTGCCTAGCCGAACCCCCCTCCCCCCAAAACAAAAACAACAAAAAAAACCCAAAACAAAAACCAACAAACAAACAAAAAAAACCACACACAAAAAAATTAACTCACCATATTTGAAAATGATATACTTCTTTGGAGTGTTCTGGATTCTTTTGAAAACATCTTCAAAGTAGAATCTAATGCAATTATTGAAAACGGAAACATCAGAAAAAGAGGTTTTTTTTTTAATTAAATTAAATTTTTTTGAAATTATTTGCAAAAACAATTAACATTTATTTTAAAAAAAAATTTGAGTTTCATTGGGTATGGAAATCTATTTTACCCTACAGGGAAATAGCAAGGAAGGGGATAAGAGAGCAGGGGAATGATAGAAGGGAGGGCAGATTGGGGAAGGGGGTAATCAGAAGTAAACACTTCTGAGGAGGGACAGGGTCAAAAGAGAGAATAGAATAAATGGGGGGGGGGATAGGATGAAGGGAAATATAGTTAGTTTTTCACATCATAATTACTATGGAAGTGTTTTGCATGACTAACCTGTATCAAGTTGCTTATCTTCTCAATGAGGGTGGGTGGGTGGGAGGAATGGAGAAAATTTGGAACCCAAAGTTTTAAAAACAAATGTTAAAAATTGTTTTCCCCCTCCCTCCCCATTGAGAAAGCAAGCAATTTGATATAGGTTATACATGTACAGGCATGCAAAACATGTTTCCATATTAGTCATGTTGTGAAAGAAAACACAGACCAAAAAAAACAAAGTAAAGAAAAAGTGTGCTTCAATTTATATTCAGACTCCATCAGTTCTGAGAAAGAACTTTATATCAATTAAAGCTACATAATAATGGAATGGGCTAAGGTTTCTGTCCACTAAAATGTTTGTTCGAACAGAAGCAGAGTGACTATCATAGATGTTGCAGGGGATTCTTGTACTAGGTAGGAGGGTGGCCTAAATCAGTGCTTCTTAAACCCTGTAGGTTGCGACCTACAGTTTAAGAAGGGCTGAAGGAGTTGCAAATGGAAAAAGTTTAAAAAGCCCTGGCCTAAATGACAACTGAGGTCTTCACCAACTCTACAATTCTATGATTTATCATTCTATGCCAAAGAAAAGCATTTACAGAACCAAACTGAAATATTCTATTATTTTTCTCACATTTCAACATGATCAAATTAAAAATCTGAAAACAAATCTAACACAAGTGAGTTTAAAGGCAGAAAGTGAACTTTTAAAATATGTTTAACTTATACTGTGTTAAAATATGCCACCTAAAATATAAAAAAAAACCCTTGAAAAATAGTTTAATAATATTTGTGGACCTTACAATTATGCTTTGACAATCATGGGAAAGGAACCCCAATTAATGGTACCACTAATTTCCTGAAGGAGAATAATTCAGAGGCACATTATTCTAGCTTCTATCTTATTTGCTTATCACAAACTTTGAAATGTTCCTCAAATCAATTAAAATCATTTTTTTAAACTACCATCTCTCTAAACCTTTTAGCACATGCAGTATTTGAGACTTATACAAAAACTTTAATGTCAAAACATGCAACATAAAAGTTGTGAGAAAATGGTAGCCTTAACTTTGTATTTTGTTTTGTATGTTACAACTTAAATGGAACTATAAAGAAAATAACCATATTGAAGTTCTTTGAAAGCATTTACATATTTTGTATAATGTAGGTAGTTCTCTGACACTAACGTAAGAAAAAAAAAAACAAAATAAAATAAAATGCACTAAAAACACACCGACAATGAATTCTTTCCATGAAGTTCTTGTCAGTCTTTTATTTATGTCCTACCTTGGATGCCTCATTATGGCCCAGAGGGTACTCCAGTGGAACACAAGGGCCTACCATGCTTCAAAGATTGGTCTGGCAATGGACCCCAAAGCTGCTATCTACAGAGAACTGTACTGACCTTCAGAGAAGCTCAGCACCAATGCTGGCAACAGGCTGAGAAATTTTTATTCACAGGAACTCTCAAAAGCTGTATGCTTAAAAAGCAGCTGCAAACTGTTTTGGTGGAGGGAGTATCCATCCACATCAATGAAATTATAGATCATGAAGATACTGAAGAAAATGGAAACCCTTACTGTGCTTCACAACCACTTTGGGGTGGCTGAGAGTTAAGGAAATGGACTATAAATCCTCCACCACTGGGTCTAGATCCCATTTAAGAGGTACTCCAACCATGCTTTCAACATGGTTTACTTTTAGAATTCAAACCACAATCCTTTAGTCCTTTTCAGGAATATGCCATGTTATATTTATTAGTTAATGAAATATAACAAAGTAAACTTGAGAGGTACTAGGGCAAATGAAACTGTAATTTTCTTTTTATAATTATCTACTTAGAAGATAATTTTCTTAGGATCAAAAATTTCTACTATGTAATAGAGGTGATAAAGCCAAAGATGAATACAGGAGTTAACCTCATATGTGATTTTTCCTGGGCTTTCCCCTGTGGCAAGATTATCTATCAGGGTCCCCCACTATGTGGGCCTGGCCAGCTTTTCTTCATGTCCTGTACCGCACAGGCTAAGCTAATTTAAAGGGCACTGAAAACGTCCTTGAGACTTCTTGCTCCCTGAGGCTTCTGATGAAAATTCCAGCAGTATACCAACACTAGCACAGGATGGCTATGTCCTCACTAAATATCCTGTTGCTGTCATGACTAAGTAAACCTTTTTTTGCTCATTGTTTAGATGGACAAGTATTTTATTTTTGTTTCAGTCTTGAATCTGAGCTACCAGACAGACTCATGACCAACCCTGGACTATTACCTCCCCATACTCAAACACATTCAACAATGAAGATAATAATAGAATAATAGAATGTTTAGACTTTATGCATATCAGTAACATGGATTTTTTAAAAGAAATGAGCAAGTAGTACAAATAAAAATTTCAAATTTTTGTATATCTTACTGACAAATCGAGAAGCATAATAATACTTGGTTAAACTTTAAGATTCAAGAGCTTGGAGCAAGGAATGTCAAGATTTATAAGATCATACAAAGATTAAAGAAGGAGCTTACACCAACTGTGTCAGACTAGCCCAGCTAAGGATACAAAGCCCTATTTAAAGATGCCTTTAACAGTGTAAAGACTGGGGTTATAGCAAGACACAAATGAATGAACATCCTGGCAAAAGATCATTGCTTCGTTCTCTCATAAGAACAGCCTTTGTATAACTTGGGAGACTAAAGGAGCCTAGTGAAGAATGAGAGTGTTAACTTCCTTTGACTGGCTTTATAATCATGTCTGTCCTCTGTGGGAATTTGCTTTTGAATTGCTTAAGTAGGCATTTTTGTGTACATAAAAGGGATGAAAAATTATGAATGATAAAATATTGTGCTAAAAAAGTATCTACCAGCAGTATAGTGGCTTACTTGATAGTGTTTGGTAGAAAAGTACAAGTTTCTGGATTAATGGAATAGAAATAAAGCTTAACAGGATAGTGAACCAAAGAATAGGTTGCTTAATTAAAAATATCCTTTCTAAAATTAACTTTCCAGAAATCTAAAAAGGGAACAGATAAAATACTAAAAATCAAGTAAGATACCAGGGAAAACAGAGATATTCACATTTACATATTTTCTTGCTTCAGTCCATCCTAGAGATGGTAAACTATATAATCAATTTTTTAAAAAAATGTACCTGTCAACTAGCTATTTTGTAGTATTTCAGAAATCTTGTTAAGGTGTAACAGTATGAATGATAATGGTGATATATGGACAGCAATCTCTTTAGACAATTTCCCTCCTTTCCTTTTTGTCAGAATTGTTTCTTTGTGTCTTCAGAATTTCATTCCTAAAAGCCTTCCATTCCTCCTGGGTTGACTCTGATTTTGGTAGAGAGGGAATACTCCAGAAGATGTCCCAATAAATTAAGAAATTAAAAAGGACAAATGAAAAGGCATTAATTCTGGGATTAGAAAAGCTGGATTCAAATCTCACGTTGCATGCTTATTCCCTGGGTGATTGTGGGCAATTAATTTTCTCTGGGTCTCAGCAGCCTGTACAGACGGCCTCTGAGGTCCCTTCTGCTTCTAGATCCATGAGCATCTAATTTTCAAGCTAACTCTTTCTACATTGTAAATTGCCCAAAGAAATTTTAAAAAAGAAAAAAAAGGAGAAATCTAAGTTAAATCAGAAAAACAAAGAATACGTAGGAATTTCTACTTATCAGCTGAACTCACGGCTATGGCAAAACAGTACAGAATATAGTCCTCTGAGACTTATATTCTCTGCTCTCTGGTTTCTTCCCCGTGTAAAGGAGTCTGAGTTGGGAAAACTGAATTTCAGGTTTAGACATGTTGTTGGGATTCACCTCTCAGTTTTTACATCACGAGACGAACCTTGAGATGTTGTGAAGACTGAAGACCCGTTAAAAGAGACTGCTATTCCAGTAATTGCCCTGTTTAAAAACAATTTTACAGATCAGTTATTATCCATATTTGTAAGGGATTTACTCTGTCCTTCAAGTCCTGCTACCCTATTTCTTCTTATGCCTCCCTACCTTTACTCTCCCTTTCTGGGTTCCCAACTCTTCTGTCCTAAGCAAATTTACTAATCGTTGCTCAATTATCCTATGTCAGGATAATTTACATCCTTTTGCTCTACAAATATTCTAAGGCTAGGAAACATTTCTCTTCAAGTCACCAAGCCGGCTTCCTTCAAACAATCATTCACACAATTCTATTTTCTCCATAATATTTTTCTAAGTGAGAAGTGGCGGATTTCCTCTAACCCACTGAAGTAAACAGTAAGCATGTGAATTTGCCACTAGACATGCTCTGCAGATCTATAACGTTCTAGGTGTCTGTATAGTTGCCTGTGTTTCCATGTGTTCTTTGAAGGGTTTGATTATATTTGCATTGCCATCTGCTTGAAGCTCCAAGAGGGCAAAAGGTTAGTTTGGAATAAAATAACACAGGGCTGCTGTGTTTAAGATACCACTGTTTAACCAAAGCTATTCTCCTCTGAATCATTTCTCTAGTAATGGTAGTGTTTGTGCTCTCAAATGAATGGCATCCATTTGAGACAGATAAGAGATCATAAGATTACAGTTTGTGGCCATGGGACATCTGGTCCATACCATACTTCTCTAGTCTTGGTAAACTTTATGCTCTGAGCTCACTGGCTACAAGCACATTCAACAAATGAGTTCTGATGAAACATATCCGACAAGCTGAAGTTCTCATTCCCTAAAATGGCCACTCCCCCACCCTTGACTATACCAACTTTTAACAGAAAATGTATCTTAGAGCATCCATAATGAAACTTATGAACAGGATAATGGCTCAAGAGTGTAAAATCTGCCAACCACAATCACTATTCAGCAAAGATTAGCACTGTAGCTGCCTTCTCCTATATTCTTCCTCTCCTGAAAAGTGATAATCATAATTTTAAAACCTGTACAAAGGGACTGAGGGGGTTTCTGAAAACCTTAAAATTATTTACAAAGAGAAGAAATTGCTGGTAAGAGTACAGAGGGAAGAAGGATAGTGAAGTGGAAAAGGAAAACCCAGAAAATCTGGGTTAAAATCCTAGACATGCCACTTACTATAACCTGTATGACCTTGGTCAAGTCATTTAACTCCTGGATTTCAGTTTCTTCATCTGTAAAATGAGGGAGTTTCATTTGACTATTTCTAAGAACCTTTTCAACTCTAAATCTATGATCATAATAATAGATAATATACATGGGTCAAGGTGGAAGCCTTGACATGTAGGAGTGGGGTCTAAGATATACTTACTTTAATTCCCTTTTCCACACTTTTTACTGACAGCAGGAAAGGACTTAGAAATGTAAACATCACAAAATGTTAAAGCTGGAAGAGTCCTGAAAGATAATTTTATTTAAGCCATTTCTCAGAAAGGTAAGAAAATTGAGGCCATGGGTTTTAAACGACTTGCTCAAAGTCACCCAGCTAGGCAGGGACAAGCAAAGGACCCACTCTCCTGATAGTATTCAGCTTCTCTCCTAAGAATCCTAGGTTTTAATACTTACTCTTCCACTTCTTTAGCAATGTAAGTAAGTCACTTAACCTCTCAGTTTTTTCAACTATAAAATGAGGAGGTAGAACTAACTTCTAAAATCTTGTTATCATTCAGCATGGTGATCCAAAAAAATGGACTCAGGGCCACATTTCAAAGACCTTTACCCTAGGTCACCACACATACCTTTTGGGATGGAATAATCGCTTTTCTTAATTCAGATGAACATGTGAATAGGTTAACAACATAGATTTCAAAATCTTAACTTCTGCAAAGTCTACCAGCTGGCCAACATTCAAGTTAAGACTCTTACTCTTTGTGAATTTTATAGCTCTCGTGCAGCTTCAGTTTGGTGATGTTATTCCAGGCAAGTGTTCTGCTTTCCTCAGTCAGGTCTTCAAATGACTCTTCACCTGGAGAGACTGAGTCATTGCCAAATTAATTATAACTAAAAAAACCAACTATTCCCCTTTCTCCCCACCAAATCCTTAATGCCTCTAAATACAGAATGCTTTACTGATGGAATACCCAGGGGAAAATATTAGCAACAATGTGACTGGGTTCTGAATTCCAGGAGCATATCCTGTGAATACTGAATTTTTTCAGTGCTAATCACTGGGTTGTTGTCTCTTAGACCTGCTAACATTCAAATACAAAGGTTTGTTTTTTTTTTCCCAATGCTCATTCTCCTTGACCTGTCCGAGGCATCTGACACTACTGGCCATCTTATTCCTACTCCTCTAGGTTTTCTTCCTTTCCCACTAAACTTCTATGTGTCTTCTTTCTAACCTCATAAGATGGCTGTTCACTAGGGGCAGCTAGGTGGCGAAGAGCACTGGCTCTGAAGTCAGGAGGACCTGAGTTCAAATCTGTCCTCAGACCACCACACACTTGACCCTTACTAGCTGCGTGACCCCAGGCAAGTCACTTAACCCTGATTGCCTTAAAAAAAAGATGGCTGTTCACTAAGATTCTGTCCTCAGCTTTCTATCTCTCCCTTGGCAATCTCATTCATTCTTCTAGATAGCTTCAACTATCACCTCTACATGGATGATTTAAAAATCTTTATCTGCAGCCCTGATCTCTCTAAGAGACAAACCTGTATCTGAAGCTGCTTAACAGGATATCTCTGAGGTGCCAATGTGACAAATGAAAACTCGACATGTACCAAAAGAAGCTTATTATATTTTCCCCAAAACCTGTTCCTCCTTTTCTGACTACTCTATTTCTATCAAGGTGCCTGCTTCTTATACTCCAACAATGGGTGTTATTTTTGACTCTTCCCCATCCTCACACAACCAATTAGTCACAAACTCTTTTCAATTATATGTTCATAGTATCTCGCAACCATCCATTCTCTTTTGTTCCAACTGCTACCATTCTAGCACAGAATCTTACCATCATGCACCTGGACTGCTGCCTTCTTAACAGCCTCCCCTACTCTTCCTCTACCAATCTATCCATCACACCACTGCCAGACTCATCTTCTTTATTTGTTTGTTTGGTCGTGTTTTGCTCAAAACCCTTCAGTGATTCCCTACTTAGTAAAGTTTGACCTCTTTACCTTGGCATTCAAGGTTAACTACAATCTAACCGCCTTACCTCATGTGACTTTCATGTGTGGTCTATATTCCACCAAAACTTTAATCATCATTCCATAAGTCCCCATTTACTAATGATTACCGAATCAATACAGCCCTTGTCTATACTCTCCCTTGCATAAAAAATGGCTTCTTGTGCCCTTTATTTGTTGAATTCCTCCTCAGTCTGTAAAGCCTAACTCAAATTTATCACCTCTTCCATGAAAGCTTTTCTGATCCTTCCACTCTATATTGACCTTTCCCACTGCTCAGAATTCACAAAGGACTTTTATACCTCTCTAATGCACTTACACAAATACCTAAAATACAAAATAATAAATAATGTATGTCATATCCCTCTATTAATCTGTAAGTTTCATAAGGATAGAGACTGTTTTCTCTAAATGTTGTATCTTCTCCAATACCTAATACAGGGCATCAACACAGTAGGTACTTGCAAATCTGTGATTTGAATATAAATGAAGAATATGACAAGAATCCATTTCCTAGCCCACAGGATTTCTATGCACATAGTCCTTGCCTGATGAAATTCAAGACAACATGGTTCACTGGATAATACACTGGATCTGAAGTCAGGGAGACCTGGGTTCAAATTCCACCTCAGACACTGAGAAGCTATGCAACTAGGAGAAAATCACAACCTTCCTCAATTTCTTCATCTGTAAAGTAAAGAAGTTGGATTCAATGAGTCTAGTACCTATCAGCTCTAACCCGATGATCCTATGAACTGACTAAAGAACTAAATTTTTTGATTACTAGCTGCTTTTGTTTATTTATTCACTTCTCCTCTGGATTCTGTTATTTTAAGTTGGCAGTCCTTTTATTTTTGCTTTCCTGATGGGTTGGAGGCACTCAACTTTCTAAAATAATTAGTAGTTTTAGGTAGCATGATCACATGACAGCGGTTACAGAGAATATGACTAAGCATCAATGTATAAATATCACCATCAAATAATCCTATGTGTAACTTGACATTTTTAGAGCTTTATAGCCTCATGAAGGGCAACAAAATTCACTGGATTTTAAGAAAAAATTTACTGAAAAAATTTAAGAGAAATCTGAGAAAGGGCACAGTGTGGTATTTGCAATCTACCTACCTCAAATATGCCTGAGAACATATTCTCATTTTAGGAAATGAGAATGAAGAAACATAAGGAGGTTACTTATATAACATCTACCACAGTGCTGGGCACACTTAATAATTACTTGTCGAATGAAAGATTTTGTCTCTTGGCCCACAAGAAGGAATGGAATTTAGTTGTTGCTGACTTCATTTCTGGGCAGGACTGTTAATGGAGGGGGGGGGAAGAAGGTGGGGAGGGAGGGATTCTACCAACAAAAAAAAAAAAAAATCATAGCCAGGGGCTGTAAACATAAAGAAGGGAGGAACCAGAAATCAAAACTAGGGTTGCTGGACAAAGGAACCAAGGAAAAAGAGAAGGCATTATATTCATGAAGTACTAACAATCTCAGTTAAGCTAAAAGAATAATGCCCCACATAAAAGTAATTGGATTTCTCTATAGTCACTGACTTAAATCAACAACTGTTCATGATTTAGAAGAAAGGTATTAAGTTGGTAGAGACAAAAAACCTACTCTGAGCCATACAAAAGCTCACTTCTCATCCAATCTCCACTTCTAAGAATCTAGATTACAAAAGGGAGTCAAAAGGAAGTACAGGAGTCCTCTATAAATTTACCTGGAGAATCTGCTAAGGAAGCACTCTGACTGGAGGGCTGTGGCAAGCTTTTAAACTTTGTGGTGATTCTTCGAGGATGAGGTATCACAAATAGTTGTTTTGGTGTCTGCCCGAATTCCAAGATTTGGGTCAGCATAGCTACTTTTTCATCAGGATCCTCTATACTTTTAGGTAAAACAAACAATTTTGGGAGCTATTACATTACGAGTTTCTTAAAAACATTTAATTTAGATAATACATAGTGACAGAAAGACAAGTTAGCTGTATATCTGCTACCTGCTAGTGATTTCTCTGTCATCTGACATTACGGAAAGTTGTATTTATTATAATTTATATTCTATTTATTTTTGTCTCATCAAAGACACTGTACTGTACACTGAACTCTAAGCACACTGAAGGCAGGGGCCCAGCCATATTTATTTTGAATCTGCTGCAGTATCTAGCATAGCACACTGCACATAAATGGTAATTAAATAAACATCGCACACAATGAGTCATCAAATATGACTCATTAAAATTGTTTTAACTTTAGTGAGTAGTACATTTAAAAGATTAACATGTAAGAGCATTGCACTCCTCATGCTAGTAATGAGACACTTTAAAAAACTCAGCCATTTCAGTACCTGTTCAAGTCGACGCCTCCTTCATAGGTGAGGGGATGAAATACTAAAAGAAGAGATGTAATGTTTAACTGAAAATGTATAAATTCCCATCACATATACCTACCACATACTCAAAACTTAAGAGGTTAAGAGGTTAAAAACTTAAAAACCTAATTATCAGAGAACCTAGATTTCTGATTTTTATTATAGCATACTATATTCATACTAGATCCCAATAAATACCTTTAAAACAAGAATTAAACTGTCAGCCTGGATGACCTGTTGTTTTAGTGCTATTTTTTCAGACATCAAGAATGTATTATTTTCTCATTAAGGTACTTGACTCAATAGCCTGAACTGAATGGTAATAGTATTGTAGTGCAGCATCACGTCAGCAATCTGGACTGAATGGCTCTCATTTCTTATATCTTCCCCACCCCTCTAAATCTCCTCTCACCCCACCCCCCCCCCAGAAGTTTTGAGGAGAGAAAAAGTAAATCCAAAGAGAACACAAATGGTTACTCTCAATTCAATTAAAAACAGATGCCAATAGGTTTCTAGAGGAATCTAAGTTCTTTGCTACCATATTTGAGTGGGTTATAATTGGAGCTGCTGAAAAGCTGAGGAGAAGGGAATACAAACAAGATGAAAGACTATTAAAAATCATATGGGGGGCAGCTAGGCAGAGCAGTGGATAGAGCACCAGCCCTGGATTCAGAAGGACTTGAGTTCAAATGCGGTCTCAGACACATAACACTAACTAGCTGTGTGACCCTGGGCAAGTCACTTAACCCCACTGCCTAACCAAAAACAAAACAAAACATAAAAATCATATGAAGCCTTTTAGGGTTACAAAGGTGAAATTCTCTAGTTACATTTAAATTTCATTGAATTTTGTGTTCTCTCATTGTTAATTAGCATCCAGTTTAGTTCACTGACTTTTCCTTTGAAGAAATAAAATTATTTATAGACATCTCTGATTCTTTCCAATCTACATTTTTAGTCCCCTTTTCTAAAAACTTTAGTGACTCCCTATTGCCTCTAAGATAAAATATAAACTTTGCAGTCTGGCGTTTAGGGGCCTTCACAATCTGGCTCTAATCAACCTTTACACTTATCTCACATGATTTTCCTTCATGTACTTTACATTACAGCAAAAATGGACTACTGGCTAATCCATGAACTTGACACCCATCCCCTATCCCTATACATTTGTACAAACTACCTTCCATGCTTGAAATCTGCTCTTTCCTCACCTGTCCCTCTCGTAATTCTACTCCTCCTTCAGGTAACTACCCTGACCTCTCCCTTCCCACACAGACTGTCCCCTTAACTGTGTATTCACTTGTTTGTGTTCATTTTTCATCCTTAAGGTAGAATGTAAGCTCCTTAAAGGCAAGGACTGTTTGGCTTTTATTTTTGTGTCCTTAGCACCTAGCACTAGGTTCTGCAAAAAGGAGGCGTTTAATTAATATTGGATTGTTTTCACTAAATAAAATGAAAGACATTTCAATGGATTTGCTACATACTATTATGGGCTCCAACGGCTTCATTTCCTTTTTGCTTGTAGCCAAATATTAGATCAATCCATTCATGAAGATGCTCTGACACATAATTGCTTTCTAATGCTTCTTTACTTTTCTGAAGAAAGTCTTTAGGACCTATTAGAACAAAATGAATAGAAAATTGATCCTGGAGTCTCCATTCTTCTTTTCTCTACTTCATTTCCTTCTCATCCAATCAGATCTGTTTTATGTACAGACAGGGCAGACAAACCTTTAACGAGATTCTATTTTCATTCATTTATTATATTAAAGCCACATAAATAATTGGCAAGAATTATTTTCACAAAATTCAATCTTCTCAAACTATAAACCTGCCCTTTATTTATCCTAGAAACATGAAAGACTTTAGGTCCTGAATAGAGGTCCCGTCTGTCTTGAGCAAGGCCCCCTTAAAGATTGTTTTATTTTCATTCAAGTATACTATAAATAACAAAAAGATACTTATGGAAATATCTACAATTATTCTGAACAACAAAGCTTCCTAAGACTCTGCTGATCCCTTTTACCTGATGCCCAAGGTGGAAGTTGTACATCATCAACCATTTTGCCTCCTTGCCTCTTCCCCAAATCCAATTTCAAACTATTGACTAAGAAGCTGAAATCATCACCATAGAATTCTGGAATCAGCTGAAAGTTTCATGGGGAAAAAGCAAACAAACACCAAACACTATTAAAGGCCTTTAGTTAGAATGTGGTGTATGAATCATCAGCTTTCTTATTTACTGACCTCTTTAAAATCAGTTGCACCATCCAAGCAGTTTTTCCAAGTTTCTGCAATACTAAATAAAATAAAACAATACAATTCGGGCTCACCAAGAAAGATTCAGAATTTTACTCTCTTAAGTTTCACATATTTAACACTGAAAAATAAAGTCTGTTTTAATATCATACCTCAAAAATATATATATAAGAGAGATATTTATGACAAACCTATTGAACATTCTGTCTGCATGATCAAATCTTCCATTCTGAAGGCAAAGCATATGCTCTGGGGCTGGAAAGAAAAGTCAAAGAACTAAGTTTGATCATTCAGTCATTTGGTATCCAAGTGCATTAAAACTTAATGGGAGGCCACAAAAATGAATCTTACCAATCCTAACAAGATAAAAGAGCACATAGCCTGGGGAAGAGTAATGACTTCCATACATAAATTTTGGCTCTGGCATTTCCTGATAGCGTATCTATAGCATATGAAAGAAAATATTTTTCTTAGTCAGCAATGAAAAAAAAGAGCAGCTCCTGTGCACACACAAAAAAATGAAATCATAGAAAATGTGCCTAAAAGATATTTGATATGCTAGAGAGGGCTGAGGGTATAATAGAGATATATGGCAGAAAGGAAAACTTTTTTTTCCTGATTTATCTTTCAAAATATGAGAGATGGGGAGAGGTGGGAATATTCAAGGATAAATATGCAAATACTACTAACAAATGTTGCTGGAAGACATTAGTTTCATGTTTTCTTATCTATAGGGACATGTAGTTATTCTATATAGAATGCAACTTCTGCAACACCAATGATCTGCAGTTATTAAGATCAGTTTGAACTTACCACACTGAAAGGCACATGGAACTGGCTGTGACTTAGCCCACTAGGAACTCATCATTGAAGATTTGTAGGACAGAAAGAAAAGATGGGCTAGTCACATAGCAAGTGAGGGATAGCACATAGATACCAAGAGTGCTCTAACTCTGCAAGGTTGGCAGGGCTCTAGGAAGGCCTCCAGCATGCTGGATGAACTTTCAGGAAGAGATGTATGAAATTAACACAATGGGTTACAATCTGCATCTTTGGAAAGCTTCCATATCAGATGAGGTCACAGATCCATTTAAGCATCTGAGTGAGATTATTTCTGTTTGATTGGACTGGGCAGCTAGGTGGCATAGCGGATAGAACACTGGTCCTGAACTAAGGAACATTCATCTTTAAATCTGGCCTCAGACACTTACTAGCTGTGTGACAACAGTCAAGTCACTTAACCCAGTTTGCTTCAGTTTCCTAATCTGTAAAATGAGCTGGAGAAGGAAATGGCAAACCACTCCAGTATCTCTGCCAAGAAAACCCCAAGTGGGGTCACAAAGAGTCAGACACAAATGAAAAAAATGACTCAACAACAATAAGATTGGATTACTGACTTTCTTGGTGTCCATCTAATGGTAGAATGGGCAGAAATGCTGGAGTAAGTGAGGTTATAGAAGACTGAGGGGAAATGACCCCATTGTACTTACTCTCCCTGCTCCTTCTCATATTTCTTGCTCGTTATTTGGGAAGTAAATATGCCTCGGTCACTAGAGAAAAGGATGGAAATGGCTCAAGGAATCTCTGACTGAATAAGACATCAAGGTTCAACTTACCAATAATCTTTCTAGCCTTTCCTTATTCAGTGCACCTATTGGTTTACTAAGATCCCGGAAGGTTTCAGGATTTGACAAATCTAAAAAACACAACACACAAATTCTGCTGCTATTTGTGCAGTACATCTACTAAAGAAACCAAATCAATCTCCCCTTCCCCCTGACGTTCCTAGGCTCTAGACAAAAAAGCAATATCCTAATTTTGGGTCAACATAATGTTAAATATCTATTGAACTGAAATGAAAATGGTCACTGAGACGGCACAGAGGAAACAGAAAAGTCATCATAATTTCTGGTATAGTAAGTTATTAACATTCATTAAAGTGTGGGGCCTCTAAATATTAATGACATCCTGGAGACCGATAAAAACCACCCAAAGAAAAAAAGGTGATGGTCTAATTGAAAACAAAAATGCATTCCAACTGAAACAAGAGAATGGATTTCCTAACCACAAGTTGCTTTGCCTTGTTTCACAACTTCAGCACAAATTGTGAGAGAAGTATGGGGACATAACTTTATCATTGAGAAATAAGTCCTTGTACACTTTTAGGATGTTAACACTAACTCTGCCTCTCAAAATGAACTAAAGTAATGAGTCAACATTTAATACATATAAGTAGAGTATGATGGCCATGTATCATTTGTGTGTATGTGTTTTGAAGAATTTGCAAGAGAATGATTTCTAATTTATTTCAAAAGAAAAAAGTACATTTATTCACTATTGGTACTCATCCCAGTGGCACAGACTGCAGCTTCTCCACACCTTAGTAAACAGTTTTCAAGAGATGTAGTAATGCAAATTCTACCACCTCTATAAAAAAAAAATACTTCTTGAAGGCCTACCTTTGATGACAAGCCTCTCTAAATCTAACTAGATTATTACTACAATAGATAAGTTCAGTGATAGCCCATCTTTGAAGTCTTTCTAGTTTTATAAGACCTGTCAGAGTTTGTGCTTAAGTCCCCAAAGTAACTTCTATGCCATGATCAGACATCAAAGCAGTACTTTGGTAACATGTTTGTTTGTTTTTTAAAGCAATACATAAATAGATATTAAAAGCCTCTAAATAACACATAACTGAATTATGGACTTAGAGCTGACATGGACCTTAGAGGTCATCTAGCCATCTCATATTACAGATAAAGAAAATGAGGTCCAGATGGGTTAAGTGGCTTCCAAGTGGCAGTGGCAGGATTAGAATCCAGGTTCTGTAACTAGAAATTCTATGCTCTTTCTACTGCATCACAATAATGTGCAAAGAAATCTATTATCATCTTGCCAGTACTGAGACACTGAAACTGAGGATCTAGCATCTCTATCTCCATCTTTGGATAAATGAATGAATGAAGTATTTATTAAGTGCTCACTATGTGCAAAGCACTGTGCTAAGTGCTGGGGATACAAACAGAAGAATAAGACAACCACTGTTTTCCTGAAGCTCACACAGGGAGGTTTCAACTCTGAGTCAGATGGAAAGACCCCGTGGTCCTCAAGAGTACAGTGGCAACACAGGTGGTGATGCCTTTTTTTAAATGTTATTTCCACTGAAAAAATCCTATCAGTTTCTTGGGTTAAACCATTTGTCATGGGGCTAGAAGCACAGCTGTATTCAAGGCCAAAGGGTACAAAGTCTTGGGCTGTCTCTATCAGCTTTTGAGGGCAGATGAAGGTCATGGTGGTAGCAGTAGTTTGACTTGCCTGGCACACAACGACTTCTGTCTCTGCCTCAGGTGCCCCACTGCTTCACCTGGGCTGGCCCTGTGAGAGGCGGTTGTTTGGCATTGGGCTCCCTATTCCACACAGAGACTGACTCCCCAGAGGATGAACCAGGACTAAAATTTAGCATTTAGTCAAGTGCCTAGCATAATAAAGGTGCTTAATAAATGTTCACTGACTAATTAAAATATATCTCTAAAGTAAGAGGGGTTGGACTAGATGACCACAAAGTTCCCCTCCAGCTCTTAATTTAGGATCTTTAAGTATGGCCAATGAGGGTTCATTTCTTAATATAGCAATCAAAAGAACTTTACAAATCTTTTATCACTTTTTTTTGGGGGGGGAGGGTGTTGGGAGGAAGGTTGATATCAGACATGTGATTTCACCTATATAGGAAACTCTCAGTGGTGAAATTAGTCCCACATATGCTGAGGGGCAACTTATCTCTAACTGTGTGCCCAAGGTTACATAGCTTAGTATGTGTCAAAGGCATAACTTGAAGCCAGGCCTTCCTGATTCCAAGGATGACCAGCTAGCTATCCAGTGCATCATCCCCCCTCTTTAGCAAACCTTCGAATGTTATACCAGTGTCAGTCATTATTATCTGAATATAAGTATGCTATTTACCTAATTCTGCACTGAAATAATCATTTATTATCCATGGAAACACAGGATACTGGGAGAGGTCATTACAGCTCCGATCAGCTAGGTTGTTGAGGTGCAGAAGATATTGATAGTTAGAGATATGCCCTCGCTGCCACTGCAACATGTAACTTTCCGCAGTATGCTCTGTAACGTGGTTTTCTAAAGAGAAAAAAAAAAGCCATTGCAGGCAAAGCATTTGTTTCTAGATAACTGAGCAATTAGTACAACCAATATGAGGATTTTAAAGGTAGGGTAAATCATTTATTTTCACCATTTTTGTCTTTTGCTTAGATTATAAATTGCTCCAAGGCTGTCTCTCTTAAATGTTTAGTGAAATTCTTATAACATGTAAAATACTTCAGGGTTCCCACAAAGGAGCTCAACTCACATTACTTAAAAAATTAAGTCAACACATAGCTGGCAAAGAATCCTACCAACTAGCCTCTAAGGAAGTATCACATCACCTCTGGCATCTGATAACAGGGTCCTTTTAATACAAAAACATGGAGGGAGAAGCCTTCTTTCCTTTCTTTTTTTCATACTTGGAAGAGGAAAGCTGCTGATTATCTGCCAGTGACTACATTGTGCTTGTACAAGAGGCAGTAGGAAGAAAACAAGGCTGTTCATTTGAGAAAATATGCTGGACAGTTGAAAATAATCTTTCACCAAATAGCAATGTTTCTCATACTGGGGCATAAAGACTATGGAGAGCTAATATTTAAAAAAAAATTAAAAATTAAAAAAAAAAACACCAAAAAACATACCAACAAAAATTGCATTATACCAAACACCAGTCAGACCTTGAATCTGAGGTAAATTCACTGGATTTTCCATCTTCTTTAGCAAATTTACTTTTGAGTTATTTTATTTATTGACTAGTGGTATCGGTTCTCCCTATCTCACCCAGGCTTGAAGTGCAGTAGCCTAACAGGGGCCAGACACCACTGCTGATCAGAACAGAAGCTTTTGACCCGCTCCGTTTGTGGCTTCCTTACACAATCTGGTGGGCTCTCAATCTGGGGACTCATCATTTTGGTACCTAACTTCGTGAGGGCACTCAATTAGCTTTAGCTCCACTGAAGCTCAGAACTCAAGGTCAAGTGATCTACTAGCCTAAGCCTCCCCAGTAGCAGAGACTACAGGCCTGTGCCACCACATCCTTCAAGTTATGGCTGACACTATCCCACGCTCTGTTTGCTTGATTCATTTGTTGAAATATTTTTTATTTACTTCTAACCTATGTGGCATAGAGCCTAGCAAGTTCAAAGTTTATTCTCTAGTTTTCTCAAATAGCTACTAGGAAAGATTTCTTAAACCAAAACACTTTAATTACCTAACATTTTCTCCCATCTTCAACCCAGAAAAAGTGTGTTATCTTAACAATGAGCTAAGAAAATAGGGAAGGTAGCATCCACATTTTGGGGTGCGGGGTAGGGGAAGTCCTAATTTGGTGACTAAAAAACCATTAGGACTCACTATGACAGTTGTAGTTTTGTGGGTAGTATTTTGGATACGTTAAGAAAAAAATAAAATGAGAAGTATGACTGAACAAATTTAGAAAGCAGTAGATGTAAGTAAATTTATACCATTAGTTAAATTAATGCAAGCAGAGTTAACCTGAAGAGTTTACACATGTGAACAAAAAAAGATGGGTTGTTTTTTCAGAAACTGCTTGAGGGGAATCTTACTTCCAGAGAAGCATATACTTAACTCTACCTCACAAAATAGTCACTACATAAGGATACATTAAACTCAATTAGGACCATATCAGTAAAGGTCCTAGTCTGCTCTTCTTTTATGAAAACTACAATTTGACCATAGCAGGGGATTCATTATTCACAGTAATCAGGACTTGGCAAGTGTTTTCCTCTGGTAATTCTATTATGTAAAAATAATTTACCAAAGCCATACAAATAAATAAGACTATCTTTTAAAGGCTGAGTTAGGGATTCTTGTTCTGGGTTTCATAAACACAGAACTGAGGTGAGGAAGTCCAAATTTCCATTAGTGCCTTCTTATTTGGGAGGGAGAAGAAATCATTAATCTAAAAAAATTAAACTGTAGTCCAGAAGAAGCTTGGTGGTCTGCTAGAGAGGTCTGGGCCTAGAGAAAGCAAACCTAAGATCAAATTCTACCTCTGACACTTACTAGCTATGTGACTGTGGCGAATCACTTGATTTCTGTCTGCCTCCGTTTCCTCATCTGCAAAATGGAGATAATAACAGTACCTACTTCTTAGGATTGTTCTGAGGATTAACTGAGAGAGTATTTGTGAGGCATTTTGTAAACCTTAAAGTGCTATATAGATGCTAACTATTATTTAAAAAGTATATTTCATCAGTACTAAATAATTCTTAAGTTTCCTTTTCTTTTTAGTTATGTAATTGTTACTCTAATCAATAGTCAAAATATATGATTTATCAACACACTTTAATCACATTATGAAGCAAAATTTGAATTAGTTAATATATCAAGATGGAAATTTCTTTGATGTAGCTTGGTAATTTCAAAAATTCATTTCAAAATTTAAAGCCAACTTATCAAGAATTATATAAACATTCTCTACTAAAGAAAAGCAATACATGAAATTGTGAAGGAAAAAAAATTAAAACATCTTTGCTTTCTTGTTGCTAAATTTTGTTATCCTCAACAAGAGGTAAATCAACTATGGTTATTATCAGAACAGGAATTTTTAGCCTTTCTTGTGTCATGGACTCCTTTGGCAGCCTATGGACCTCTTCTCAGGATGTTTTTTTAAGTAAATAAAATAAAATATATAGGATTACAAAGGAAATTTATTATATTGAAATAGTTATCAAACTATTTTTTTAAAAAGTTCATAGACCTAAGGTTAAAAACTCTCAATTTGGGGGAAATAGATGAAACCACAGATACAATTGTAGTTGTTTTGTTAAATTCCTCTTACTCACTGACCCAGCTTCTGAAGCAGAAAGGCTAAAATCATTCAGGCTAGTAAGAACACAGTAAGAAGTTAACATCAAACCTAAATACGTTGCAATATAGAAATAGAGTTCATCTCTATCTTGAGATTCATAGAACTTCAAGTAGATGTCAGAACACAAGTCATCTTCTGTGCAAAACACTTCCAGACCCTATAAAGTCAGACAGAAAAATTAAAACTAGTGACATTATATTCACTTAATAACCAAATTCAAAATATATTATACAAATTTCAATTTTTTAATTTTTAATTTTTTTGTACCTACAAATCTGGAGGTAAGTATTTTAGAGATATCTATAAGAGTGATCTTAAGGATCACTAAATTAAGTGTTGTAAATATTCCTCATGCTTAGAATATAGCATCATGTATACAATGGGTACCACATTAGGTCTTAATATTTATTTTAAAATTTAAATGATATAATATTATGTATCTACTACTTTTCTACAAGCACTGTAGTCTTTACATTAAATCTCCTAAAAGCTACATGATAATTTAATACAGTACCAACAAAATGATTTTAAATTGACCTTGTAAGTAACCACAATTACATTTCAATTATATTCAAGTAGATTATCTGCTGCCTCATTACCCCTATTGCTAGTTGGGTCTCTCCCTCCAGCTGGGATAAGGAAAGTTTGTGATTCTGGAACAGAAAGGATAAATGTATACAAACTGCATCTTAGTAGTGCGATTTGGGGATTATATTTGGTATTACTGTACTTATTCTATTAGTAGTGCTAATGAAAAGTAGTATAATACATATCCAATAAGACATACAATAACTCACCATTATCTCCCTACTTTTACTTTCATATCTAGCTATACAGTAAAAGAGAATGGTAGAATGGAGTCACTTATGTTATTGAGTAAAAAGCTAGGGATTTAATTTAATTATATTCTATTCAAGGTCCCATGTGTGTTATGAAACAAGACCATCCTCCTCACTGCTTGAGAGTAGTCCTTTTAGAAGGAAGGAATCAGCAAGACTTCCGGCTTCAACAGAGGCCAGCAGCCCATCCCCCACAAACCAACAATAAACCTAAAAACTGCACCAGACTGAAGAGTGATTAAAACATTCACTTGGAGGGAAACTACAGTGAGTGACTTCATCATCAGAACTACCTTAAAAGTCAGCCAGAGGTCTATGGCCAATAGGAAAGGAGGCCTACTAGAAAATTCAGTGCCAGTGCAGAAAACAAGATGGAAGCCTCCCAACCCAACTACAGGTACCAACGCCTACAAGATTCTATATTCAGAGGAACCCCACAAAAAAACTCCACTGTAGCTGGTAATACGTAGCATTGACACTACTGGAAGGAGTAGCAACCAGAGGGGCTCAGAGGACCATAGCACTCCGTCCTGAGACACTATCAAAGGTCCTAAAGATTAAACAATCTGAACCTTAGGATGTTAAAGCCTACTAGTGCTCTTGGCCTAGACACAACTGAAGAAATGGAGATACTCTCAGGAACCCAGGTCAAAACCAAGCATAGCTGACTAGCCCATCCAAGAGTAGAGCAAAAGAGTAGAGTCAGGCCCTGGCACAAAGCCCCAATTCAGGAACTAAGGCAAGAGATATTAGTAAATAAAAGCAGAGACAGATCACTATAAAAAATTACTATAGAGAGATTTCAAAAAGTCAATCTATAAGAAGACAGCAATTTTAAGGTAACTGTTAGAAGAATCTCAAAAGAAAAAAATGAATTTCCCACAAGGACTACATTAATACCTAGAAGAAATGAAGCAAAAGATTTTTTAAAATGAAATTAAAAACTCTGGAAGAAAGAATTAGAAACAAATAACTTAGAACAGAAAAGTAGTAATGGACTCCCTGAAAATCAAACCATACCAAACAGAAATTAGTGGCTCTATAAGATAATATTCTAATGAGGGGAGAAGAAACAAGTATGCCTTTGAAACACTAACATTTTTAAAGGATATTGAGGGAATTAAATAAGACAAATATAATAAGACAAAGGAAGACTTAGGGCACAGACTGGTTCTGAACTGATGCTTTAAAGAGAGGGAAGAAAAAAGAGATAAAAAGGAAGAAATGAATGTAGAAAAGCAGAAGAATGGGGTGGAACTTAATAACTATTGAGTTGAATGAGAAGAAAAGTATTCAAATACGGAAGGGTGGGAAAAGCAGGCATCAGATGAACCTTACCTTTACCTGAACCAGACAAAGAGGGCTGAACACACACAGACACACACAGACACACACACACACACACACAGAGTTTTGTGTAGAAATACAAACAAATCCATAGAGAAGCAGGCAAGAATGGGGGGAGGGAGACAATTAAGAGGGAAGATAATACAGACAGAATATTCACAAACAAAATAAACTCTTAAACTTCAAAGAATGGATCCTTAAGTATAATTAAAAGGAAGGGATACAAAGCAAAGAACTGGAAACTAAGGGGGTGCCCATTAATCGGGGAATGGCTGAATAAATTCTGGTATAAAAACATAATGGAATATTATTACCCTGAAAGAAATTATAAAAGAGACCATGTCAGAAAATCTTGGGAAGACTTGTATGAATTGATGCAGAACAAAGTGAAGAGAACTAGAACAACTTACATAATAACAACAATATTGTAAAGAAAAACTTTAAAAGGCTTAGAATTCTGATCAAAGCAGTGACCAACCATGACTCAAGAGGATTTGTAATAAAGCATGTTATTCATTCTCTGACAGAAAGATGATGGACTCAAGGTGAAGAAGGAGACACCTGTTTTCAGACATGACCTCACACTTTGCTTAACTATGCTTTGTTGTTGTATGGTTTTCTTGTTCTTTTTTTTAACTGAGGGAAGGGAGGATAGGGATTAGTGGTGATGATACCAAAATTTTTTTTAGAAAGGTCATTGATATGTGTGTGTGTGTGTGTGTTTGTGTGTAAATGCAAATACACAGAAAAGAATAGAAGGAAGTTCAGAAGGAAGCACAGATAAGGAGGGTAGCTTTAAAAATAACATGCTGTGTGGGAGTTAGGTGGCGCAGTGGATAGAGCTCCAGCCTTGAAGTCAGGAGGACCTGAGTTCAAATTTGACCTCAGACACTTGACTCTTACTAGCTGTGTGACTCTGGGCAAGTCACTTAACCCCAACTGCCTCACCAAAAAAAAAAATACAAGAAACAAACCATGCTGAATTTATTATATACATTTAAAAATAAGTGATATGGTTTAGAGAGTCAAAGTTTCATATACAATCCTTTTATGTTTGTATATGGAAATACTCATTTTGGTGAATATTTGTTAAGTTCAGAGAAAAAATATTTTTAAAAAGAGAGCCTCTTTACCACAGTATATTAATTAGTACACCTCACCTAAAAGGAATGGAAGCTATATTTATGAGTCCATCTATTATTTGCCAATTATACTGTACATTTGTCAGAAATACACATTAAGTATACACACTAGTATTCTTAGTAAGCTCAAGATGTGTCATTCTATCAATAAGCTGGGATGTAATTTCGTCAGTGAGAGAATTACCACTATTGACACAGTTTGCAATTTACCCATAAATTATGTCAGAAGTGGGTTTGAACCCAGGTCTCCTTAATTATGAACCTATCACTCCATCCTCTGTACTGCTTTCTGTTTCACTAGTTCAGGAAATGAAAACTATTAATCTAGAAGAATCAATGATGTGCTTTTTCTACTCACCAAAGGCATGAGGCCATGTCTCCTTTTGTAAATCCGGCGCACATCCTGAAGTGTTATTTGGACTACAGGTTTCTTTAAGAAAAAGAACCCCAAATATCAAAATGCTGGCATATTTAGGCAAGAAACTAAGTATTTCCTAGCTGTTCCCATTCTTTAAGATAATCACCTGATAACTTTAAAAAATAATAAGTAGAGGTATACTGACTAATTAAACTAAATTCTACTACAGCCATGAGGAAGGAAGAAATAACTTCTCAAAGTTCTTTTTACCTTTATGGAGTCCGCTCCCCGCCCCCCACATCTTAATTACCTGTGGCAAAAATAAAATTAAACTTTAAATTAAAAAAAAAACATTTTATAAGGAGGAACTACTTTTTATTTTCTTGAAACCTTCAATCACTTGGAGGTGAACAGAGATAGAGGATGAAGATCAGATAGTGAAGAAAACCTCAACAGTAAAATCCCTGGTGGCTGTGATAAGGTAAGGAATGCTATGTTTGCCCTAAGATGGAGGAAAATACATCCTCCCAATGGACCATAGGACTTAAGAGCTAGAAGGGGCCTTAGAAGTTATCTAGTCTAACTCCTTCATTATAGTTAAGGAGTTCATGGTAGCAGCAAAACACTGAGATCTACCAGGCAAAACTTAGTACTGACCAGTAAATCTAAAGCTACTGCTTAGAAATCACTGAGACGTAGTAGTTTATACAAGGAATTTTAGAAGGAGTTAATACTTTACTGTTTAAATCAGTAATATAAATGAGCTTCTGAAGAGCTTCTGGCCCAGGCTATCATAATTACTTTATGAAAAGATTCTGCCTTAATGCTTTGAGTTCTTATTGCCAAAAGACAATTTGTTAGAGCATTAAAGAAAGCTAGAAGCCATATGATCATGACTAAGCAAGCTTGGCTAGAAGTCTTGGCTGGCTTGTCCTACCACCTAGTGGAAATAATTTTAATAGCACTACCTTCCAACTAGAAAAACCCTAAGTGGTTCAGTGGAATTTGAACAGATACTGGAAAATTTCCACTTTTCCAAAGTTGATGGTACTATTAACTCCTCCAGTTTCTTTTGCCTGGCCAACCTGAATGTATTATCAGAGCATTTTACATGCTAAACATCTTAACAAGTTCCTATTTAGAACCTGAATTTCTCTTGCCAACTCCATTTTTGGCTTAGTAGGAACTAGAACCAGTAGCCAAACACTATTAGTAAATCTGGGAAGGAAGAAATTGTTTTTGCTCTGTAACAGTAACTCCACCCATTAGCCTCGAGAATCCTTTTTTTTTGCATGGTTCTTAGGATGAAGTGGGTAAAGAAAATAATATACTTCTTTTGGAACAGAATTAAATCTAGTGATTGTTTTGTAATTAATAAAAGAGGGAGAAAAGAATAAAATTATATCCATATATATCTACTATATATAAATATACAGTAAATGCTCATTTTCTCTCTTAAGGATTCCTTAAAAGACAAATTGAGTGCTACTACCCAAGAAAATCTAGTGGGTCCTTCCAATTAGAATGAAAGCTCCTTGAGGGCAGGGACTGTTTCATTTAAAAAAAAAGTTCTTTTTAGTGCCTAACTCACAGGATCTGGAAGATAGCAGGAACTTAATAAATGACTGTCACAGAATAAACCCAACAAGTATTTTCTTCGGAGGAGGATTTTTCACCTCCCTTATCAACTCTTCCTCTACCACTCATAATACATCTTATACTCTCCACACTCTATCCCCTCCTTCCTAGAATACAGTGTAATACATGCCTTTCGACTTCCCTTACCTCCTGGGGCCTTCCCATCCTTCTACTACATTAGCTCCCTTCTCCTATCAGTGAGCTCCCTGCAGGGGCCTCCAATTTGGGGGAGGGGGCCCCAGGTCAGTCATGCTTTATTCTCCCAGCTGAGTTTCAACTCTCTGGACTTTACCAACAGGTTCCAGTAGGGTACCTTTCCCACCTCCCCTTAAGATCCTTTTTATGTGTTGACTTTCTCTATTAGAATATAAGTTCCTTGAGAGCAGAAACTGTCTTTTTTGGCTTGTATTTCTATCACTAGCACTTTAGCACAGTGCCTCCACATGGTAAACTCTTAATAAATGCTTGTTGCTTGCCTGCCTTAAGTAATTGAGTTAAATTCTTCAAAATGACTGAATGGTAAAGAATTAGAACTATACCATTTAAGGATCACTGAACAAGAATTCCACTAATGTGATACTCATTTTTACTTACAGGATACCCATTAAGAGGCTGGAAATACAGGTTTGTGTCAGTGATACACACGTGTCCAGGATTAGTCACTAGTGGCGTCACCATTTCTGCTTTACATTCCATCTTGAATATTTCGGAAAAACTTTGGAATCTAAGAAATTTTTTTAAAGGCAAGAAGTTCTTTCTTTTAAAATAATAAATGAAACATCTTGAAACTGAGACATAATTTCCAAATTTAGATTAATCTAAGCTGAAATCTAGATTTAAGTATGTTCTTACTTTCTAAGTACTAAATTCAGGAGAATAGGTGAGAAAAGTGCTAACTTAGATAAGCTTTATATTCTTTTGAATGGCATGACCTTTCAAATAAAACATGAGATACCATCTTGAATAAAGGATGATTTAGAAGTCTTCCTTTTGTAGGGAATAATGCCAGAGGGACTCTATGGCCTAAAAATGTGTGCCATGAAAAAACTCGGATCTTAAAATCATTTTCATATTAAAATTCATTCACATGCTTCTGTTACTGAAACTACCTAAGTATTTACATGGTTACCTACAACATTTTTTTAAACACAGGTGCACAGAGACCTTTGTTTAACATTGCATTTATACGCAATATTCATTCAACTGTGATTATCTGAATAAGATGGATCCAAAAAATGCCTTTTTTTCTTTGATCTATTAGAACCATTTCAGTTACCTCTAATATTCTCTCACCAAATTATACAGATAATAATTGGACCCTTCATCTTCAAGTTTATAATATATCTACCTGGCCTAGTAGCAATACCTTTTTAATGTTACCTTTTTTCCCAAATTTGCTTTCCTTTATAGAAATCAACCCTAACACATTTCTATAAAAGGATTAATGACTAAACACGTGAGTATACAAACACAAAAGTTTTAGCTAAATCTACCCTAAAACTACATGATTCCCAGGTCTCAGTTTTTGTATCTGTATACCTATCTGGCATAGAATGGACTGCTTCTTTTAAAAAAAAACAACGTATCCCTAGCACCTATCTCAATGCACAAGATAGAAACTTAATAGATGCTTACTGATGATATAAAATGGATAATTTTGATTACATTAAATTAAAAAAGTTTTGTACAAATAAAACCAATGTAGCCAAGATTAGAAGAAAACAAGAATATTGGGAAACAAATTTTGTAGCCAGTTTCTCAGATAAAGGCCTCATATTTCAAATACATAGAGAAATGAGTCAAATTTATAAGAACATGTAATATTCCCCAATTGATAAATGGTCAAAGGATATAAACAGGCACTTTTTGGAAAAAGAAATCAAAATCACATATAGTTAGATGAAAAAATGCTCTAAATCACTACTGATTAGAGAAATGCAAATTAAACCAAGTCCAAGATACCATCTCTTAAAATGACCAAAGGGAAAATGACAAATGCTGAAGGGGATGTGGAAAAATTGGGACACTAAAACACTGTTGGTGGAATAGTGAACTGATCCAACTATTTTGGAGAACAATCTGGAATTATGCCCAAATAGTTATAAAACTGTGTACACCCTTTTGACCCAACAATACCATTATCAGGTCTGTTTCCCAAGGTGATCAGCGAAAAAGAACTTAAACGTTCTAAAACATTTACAGCAGCTCTCTTTGTGGTGGCAAAGAATTAGAAACTGAGGGGATGGCAATCAATTGGGAAATGGCTGAATAAGTTGTAGTATATGGTTGTGATAGAATACTACTGAGCTCTAAGAAATGATGAGCAGGCTGTTTTTAGAAAAACATGGAAAGACATGTATGAAATAATGCAGAGTGAAACAACCAGAATCAAGAGAATACTGTTTATAGTTAATAGCAATATTGTTCAAAGAGTAACTGCTATCCACTTCTACAGAAGGAAGTAACATACGGAAGTATGTATTATATGGTTCCATTTATATATCTCTATCAAATGTTGGCCTTCTCTAATACAGGAGTTGGGAAGGTTGGGAGGGAGAGAAGGAGAGAGCTTAGAAATCAAAATGTAACCAAAACAAAACAGAACAAAAAGTTAAAAAGAAAAGAATGTAAAAAATAAATAATAAAAGTTTGTTGATTGAATGATTTTATGACAACATGCTATATACAACATAATACAATATATCCACAATGATAATTTATTGTCTACTTTTTTTGGTGGTGAGGCAATCTGGGTTAAGTGACTTGCCCAGGGTCACACAGCCAGTAAGTGTCAAGTGTCTGAGGCTGGATTTGAACTCAGGTCCTCCTGACTCCAAGGCCAGAGCTCTATCCACTGTGCCACCTAGCTGCCCCTCTACTTAAATTTCTATGCCTACAATTGAGTCATTAGCAAATGAACACAAATTTTAAATTCTTCACTGTCAACATTTATTGCTTTGATTTTTTTTGTCACGCCTTACTGCTGTTGGTAAGAGGTCTAAAACTATCGAATAGGAATATCCAAAGTGGGCTTAACTAACACTTATTTTTAAAAAAAAGTTTTACTGATGTTTTTGTCTTTGCCTTAAAGTCACTTCCAGGTGTGTGAAAGCGGAAAAACTTTCTTCCCTCTTTTTTCTCCAGATTGAACCTTTTCCTTCTACCAATAAAAAAAAACAAGGAAGGTAACCTCATCTGATAATGTATATTACATTCTGCTCTACTAGTCCCAGGCAGGCTTCATTATCAGTTCTCTGGGACCACCACTCATTTTTCAATTACTTGCTATTCAGGTTCATCTGATTTCATAAAATTTACATTGCTGTAATTATGTGTGTATCTATCATTCTTTTGATTCTGCTTGTTTCCATTTACAGAAATCTTCTCCTGTTTTTCTAAATACCTCATATTTGTAGTTTCTGTGTAAAAAACATTCCATACTACCTATGTACACATACATTGTAATGGAATATAATTGCTTATAAAAATGTATACACACACACATAGCTTTTCAGTCATTCTCCAATTAAGGAAACCCATTTTTGGTCTCATTTCTTTGCTAAACAAGGGAGTTTAATATTTGTTCTTAATGGGAATGTGTTTGTCCACACACACACACACACACACACACACACACACAGAGTGATTTCAGACTTTTAAAATCATTATGAAAAGGTTCCTTTACTCTTTTTTATGTTTTAAACTTAAAATGAATATTACATTTTATCAAAAGCTTTCTCTGCATCTAGGTATAATGGCATATTCTTTATTTTTTCTTCCTGATGTTATAGTTTTCCTGATATTAAAATAGCACTGAATTCTATTTATAAATCCTACTTGATTGTGATGAATTATTTTAAAGTACTTTCCCACTAATAATACATAATGATACTGTTCTACAATTTTTTTTCTCAATTTGTCTTTTTTTTTTTTGGTTTTTCAAATACTGTATTTATGTATATATCACAGAAGGAATGTAGTTAGCCTACTATACTTTTCTATGTTTTGTTCCTTAAAGTTTGGTAGAACTCATTTGTTAATCTCTCTGGGCTCTTCATTGAGACTCAGACCAGAAATGTATACTATTTGGGGCTGCAATCACACCAAAAACACAATAGGTTGAGGCAACCCAAAAATCAAAATGGAAAAACAAACACCTCTAGCCATCAATCAATTACTCATCCAGGTATATATTTTTTAAACATTTTGGATCCTGTCATTCATCCTTAGACATATTCATGTAGTAATAGCTAGCATTTTCACAAGTGCCTTTATTTTTCAAAGGACTTTACATTATCTGATTTTTTACTCTGAGGTTGAAAAGGCAAATAACATTCCCATTTTACAGAAGGAAACATGGATAGCTTGTGTTCCCTAGTCCTGACAAATGGACCACTAACTATTTCGTGACGTTTCACCTCCATACTTTTTCTATTCCCTCAAAAATAAGACAGCCTTAGGTGATGTTTATGACTAACTTGTATCATGTTCTCTTAAAAGATTGTTCCCCATCATTATTTTCGTCTTTTCTGATGTTTTTCAACTAACCATTAGCATTTTGCTCATTATCTAAAATTTTTTAAGGAAAACACAAGGCCAATGGAGTGTGGAAAGGAAAGATTAGTCATGATTAGGACAGCACAACATCAACTATATTAACTGTTTTCATACAAGTAATCAGCTGCAATTAGTCACTGCTTTGTTAACGCAATGCAGGACATCCAGGGGAACTAAAAATGAAGCAAGCTTTCTGGAAACAACAGTGTAAAAATAGTTCTGTGTAGATTAGCTAAACCAGTAAGAAGACATGCACACAAAGGAGGCAATGTGGGCAAAATTCTACACAAATATGTCGTCTTGTTCCACTTTTTCTTTTGGCAAGTAAACAATATTAAAATGTAATGACATAACAACATAAATCTCCATTTACTTAGCATTTGAGAGATGACGGAAAAATTAAGGTACAAGTAAATTATTGCTACTTTATCCTTCCTCCTTCATACCCCCAAACCTTCTGACATCTTTCTCCTTTGTTTCATTTCAGAGGATGAAATGGGACTTCTTGTCGGCACTTACTTGTACCCTTGATTCCATCCTCTACTCTCTCTTTCAGAAGCTTGTATCAGAGACTATTTTTCTTCATCTTTCTCATCTTCAATTTGTCTATTGGGCCCTTCTTTGCCAATCTGCATTAGTGGAGGGAATTTCCTCACTCTATACCAATGAAACCACAGGTGTAGTACCTAGTCCTATCCATACTAGACTGAAAGATAGCATGGCATATTAGATACTGGGCCAGCCTTGGAGTTAGGAAGACTTAAGTTAAAGTTTTGCCCCTGATAACATTATTTGGCCACTAAGACATTTAACCTTTTAGGTGCTCCTATAACTCTAAAGCTGTCAATTACAGATGAGACAAATTGTTTCAATGGGGGGAGCTTCTAAACTGGGAGTTTTTGGGGGGGGAAAAGTTGGGAGATAGGTAGTCAGAAAATAATACAATTAAGTGCACTGAAAACAAAAAAGGGCCAGACCCAAAGAACAGTCAGTTGACTATTAAGCTGGATGTCAGCTTGGAAGGTCTCCAGTGAAATGCCCCAAGAATAAATGCTTAGCTCTATATTGTTTAATGTTACTATGAATGTTTCATGTTACTATGAATGACTTGAATAAAAGCATAGATGGTATGCTTATCAAATTTTTAGATCACACAAAGCTGGAAGGAATAGTTAAATATACTTCATGACAGAATCAGAATCTAAAAAGGTCTTCAGAGGCTAGAACAGGCCAGTCAATCTACTGAAATTTAAGAGGGATAAATTCATTTAATAAGGTGTCACATGCTACTCTTATAGAAAAGATGAGAAATGTAGGCTAGACAACAGTACAATTAATAAGACTCAGAACTGATTGGACTCAAAGAGCAGTTGTTAATGATTCAAAATTAGCTTGGTAGAGTGTGAACTGGTCCAATAATTCTGGAAAATAATTGGGAATTATGTTCAAAACATGACTATGTTTGTGACAAGTTGTTCATAGCCTTTGATGCAGAGATTTCATTCCTAGGCATGTACCTCAAGGAGGTCAAAGAGAAAAGGAAAGACTTCAAATAAACCAAAATATTCAAAGCAGCATTGCTTGTAGTAGTAAAGAACTGGAAACAAAGCAGATGCCTATCAACTGGGAAACGCCTAACCAAGCTGCAGTATAGAAATGTAAATGCAATATTATTGTGCTGTAAGAGATGATGAATTTTTAAAATTCAGAAGCATGAGAAGACTTTTAAGAACTGATGCAGAAGAAAGTAAGCAGAATCTGGAAAACATCACAATGATGAAAACAGTATAAATGGGAAGGGCAAAAAACCCAAAACTGAACACTATGTAATTATCCATAGGAGAGTAGAGAAATATATTTCCCTACTTTCTTGACAGAAGTGAGAGACTATAAGTATGGATAATCGTATATACTGACAGACGTGGTTGATGTGTTGCTTGGTTTTGCTGAACTGCTTTTTTCTCTCATTTTATTAATTATTATTGTTTTGGGAAGCCTTGCCAGGTAGGAAAAAGAAGGAACATATTCAAAAATGAAGATGATATAAAAGCAAAAAGAAAAAACAATGAAAATAAGATAATCAATAAAGATATCAATAAAAATAAAATGTGTTCCCTAAATTTAGATGTAGATTTTTTTCTCCCTTCAGAAACCTATCAGTGTTCGTTTTACACTATATAAATTTTCAAAGAAATTTATCAATACAGCATTTTGGTGACTGAATATGCTAAGACTTTTATAATTAAACTCTTTAAAAGTAGTCTCACACTTAAGCCCAAAATTCAAGTCTAAATTACTGTTTAGAAAAAGAATGCATTCTAAGTAGGTCAAAAAAAGCTAATCCTTCTTAAATTATTTCTTTTCCCTTCTAAAATGGAATCTATTCTTCTCATAACAATCTGCTTACCCAAATATACTTTGAATATTTGCAAGAAACTATGAAATATTCAAGTAATGTGGACATATGAAAATTATGAGCTCATTAAATTAAAAACAAGAAAAATTTAAAGGAAAAATAAACCTACCTGTTTTTGTCAAACGATGTTCTAGCCAAACGTGATTGCAAAATAGCTATTATCTGTTAAGACCACAAAACCATTTAAAATATTTAAAATAAAAGTTTTAAAATAAAAAGAAGTATAGTTACATTCAAATACCAAAATAATGATGATTATAATTATTACAATTAAAATCTTAGAGAAATCTTACCATGGCAGTTTGATCTCCCAGTTTATCAAGGCAAGATGCTCTGTGAAGCTAAAACATCATAGAATAGACAATTGGTTTTGTAACTGTGTTTATTTTCCTTAGGAAACACTTAGATGTTTCTTTTTTGTTTTTTTTTGCTAGGCAATGGGGTTAAGTGACTTGTCCAGGGTCACACAGCTAGTAAGTGTCAAGTGTCTCATGCCGAATTTGACCTCAGGTCCTCCTGACTCCAAGGCCAGAGCTCTATCCACTGCACCACCTAGCTGCCCCCTACTCAGACATTTCTTAAAAAGCTTACCTGAAGGAGAGTTTCTACAACATCTTCTACTTTTCCTGCTATATCCAACTCAAAGACATACTGCATTTTGCCCTAACAAAAATGGGGATACAAAAAAAGCACCAAAAGGAGAAAAAAAATGCAAGACAGTATTACTAGGATAACACTGAATACAGTGGGTATTAAATCCACCTATGAAAGGAAATTACAATATGAAGTAAAACGGTGAAAAATAATGGCAACAAAATGGCAAAAGGGAACTCATAGAGGACACTTATGAATCTAACAAATTCTAGGTGCTCCTTCAAGTTGAAATAATTCTGATGTATTGTAAAAGCTGTATCAAGTATCAGTATCAAGCTCATGCCAGCTAAGTTTTACTTTTGATGTAGTCTAGCTTTGTGTTTGATATCATTTTTAGACTCCGAAAATTTGTAGTAAACATGAAGTATCATATCTTTCCTCAAATTATCTCCTCTTTATCTCGGTTTCTGCTTTCCCTCCTAATTCTATAAAGGACTTATAACTTACAGTCAGGGTGCAGACTGAGAACTGGGTACAAATTGGTTCTTGGGATGCAAGGCAAGCAGAAGAATGGGGGCAGGGTTACCTGGGGCAACAAGAATCGACTGGGTTTGTGGGTTTTCTGACTAATGAGAACTTTGCATTTCCCCAATATGATGGGAAGTAAGGCTTTTGCTGTATATATGGCCCTCAGAAGCCTTTACCTTCTGGTATGTATTCTCCCTTTTAATTTTACCACGCTAAAGCAGAGAGCTGAGTGAAGCAAAGACCACTTCAGTGCCTTGTCTACAGTTAACTGATGAGTCTTTCTTTGAGAGACCCTGAGAACAGTGCTCACAGCCCAGGGCAAATTTTCTGAAAGGATGAAGATAAAATAGACTTGCCTTTGCATTTTGTGACAATAGTGCTACATAAGCAAAATTCAGTATGTTTTACATTAAGTTCTCAGCAATAGATGAGAAAACAAGGAAGTATTTATAACAGTGTTCATTTGTCTAATCTTATCATTCAAGCTGTTACCTTTTTTAAAAAAAGATAAACATGCTTCTATTTCACTGATGCAGACTTTCCCCTTCTGCAGTCTTGTTATAAACAACTGGCAAGTAAGCTTTTATAGCTATCCCTGTATTATATTTTACTGAAGACTTCAATATAGTTATTACATTTTATTCCTTGAAGACCACTATGAAGAGCTGCAAATAAAAGTTTACTTACCCTTTCGATTTTATATGGCGCTACAATGTTATGTTCTTTAATGAAATACACCTAAAAGGGACAAATGAATAGTTGGAAAATGTCTGACCCCAACTTTTCCAACATAAGAAATTGCTACATTTAGGGGATGAATAACTGGATTTTAAAATCACTTCTGACATTCAGGTAGGTCCCAATTAGTGTGATTAATGAATCCCTGTAGTTGCATTCTTCAAATTTGCAATGCATTATTTCTATTGGGCTGGAAACAATTGCCATATTTTACATATTCACTCTGACTAGATGAATATGAACACATACAACCACTTCAGGAGCTTCTTTAGAACGTGGTTGTAGCTATCATTTCTAAAATTAATACGCATTAATATTAGAATAGGTTTAAAATGTGCTAATTGTGAAAACACATACTTAAAAAACAGTTTTCTACAAAATAGACTACTAAACAAAGAAACTCCAGATTACTAAAATATTCAGATATTTTAATTGCATGTAATCATATATAAAAGTAACCAAGGAAATCTTGGGGTAATATACTATTAGAGCTGAAAGGGATCTTAGAAATCATATAATCTAGCCCCCTCATTAGTTGCTAGAGTGTGGGACTTAAGAACCAAGATCTTGGTTCAAAGGCCACCTCTGACACTTACAAGCTGTTTGACCTGGGCAAATCATTTAACTTCTTTATGTCTCATTTTCTTCATTTGCAAGAGGAGAGAGCTGCACTAGATGGCCCCTAAGGTACCTTCCAGTTCTAAATCTATGAGCCTATGAAATTGAAGCCCAAGTAGATGAAGTTATTTCCTCTTTCTGTAAGCAGAAAAAAAGGACTAACCTAAGTTTCACTTCCTTACAAAACAGGAGGAAGTTACCCAACAAATGAAAAGAAACACAAATCATAATAACCACTCAGGTTTACACAGTAATTCACAGGCATGAATGGAAATAGTGTTATGCTGTTTTTTTCAACTGTGTAGTGACTAGTGCCTTACTCTGGGTATTTTGACAAATTAAGACTGAGAAGAAACCATGACATAATAGATACGGAAGTGTGTCAGGGTCAGGAAGATCCGCATCCCACCTCTGACACGTATTGGTTCAGTAACTCTGGAAGGATCATTTAACATTCAACCCTTGTGATGTCAGAAGAAAGCAAGGAAGGCCCTGAGTGGTGAAACTTATGGGAGGATATAGACAAAACTTTCATAGGATAGGAAGTCATGGATGGGGTTTCCTTCCCAACTCTAATCTTAACCTTAATTCTGTTTCTAAACCTAATTCTGTTTCTAATCCTAACCCATATAGATGAGATCACAAATTCATTTGAATCTCTAAGATTGCCAATAGCAGTGCTGTATAAAAGTATTAGAGTCATTCATTCTTCAGATATTTATTAAATGTATATTAGCCTTTCAAAAATATTTATTTCATCTCCTAGATAAAAGGTTGTAGGAATGGGGAGGTAAAATTATGTTAGGTACCAGAAAGGAATTTGGAATTTATTTCATCTATCTCATCCAGATACCTCAAACTAGCATTTTGGGGGTAGTTTGGAGTCTGGAGATTGACTTTGGTGTTAGTCTAATTTTGTAGAGAAGTTCTGGAGTAAACCCCACTCTCAATCATTAAGGGTGGGTAACTTATATTTATTTCTAAGCTTTCCCTCCTCTCCCTCACGGAAGGTCTACTATGATATTTCAAGGTGCTGTGGAAGTAAATCTGGATTCTTTAGTGCTACTACTTCTGTTCAGTATAAAATACTACAGGTTCTACATCAAGCTGGAAAGGCTTCAAATAAGGATCCAAGATGGACCACACATCTGTCATACAAGGACCAGTGCATCTAACTGAGAGAGGCTCATCACTAGAAGTCTAGCCATCATATGATGACTATTTGTCACCATAGAAGCTCATGAAGACTATACATGTATGGCACTTTGAACTGTTTTAGTAATGAAAATGACCACTGATGAAACCAGAGATTCTTAAAGTGCTGAACTACTATGAACCTAGAATAAAAAGATCTCCATCTAGTAAATAATTTACTCTATATAAACTATGCTTCTTAAAAAACCTCTTCCCTTTTGAATGAACTAAAATTTTAAATCAAGAAATTACTAGAGCCTTCAAGGTCAAGGCTGCCTTACTGAACTGTTACTTGTTAAAGAAAGTCAGAGTGTGAGAGATTTCTTTTTAAAAGGAACAAGACAGTTCACTTGTTTTTCCTTAGAGGCCAATTTAGAACAATGAAATATCTGAATGACCCTGTGAACTTCTGCCTAATTTTAAATTCCTCTAACTTTGAATTTAAAGTATGAACAACATAATTACACTCAGGAGAATGGCCTATTGAAATCATGATGGAATCCCTAGCCTACTAAACAGACAGAGTAATAATGAGGATTGGAGAAATAGTATTTCATCTGTTCGGATTTCTGCGAACTAAGCAACTGAACTGGCTGAATTCCATCGAGGGGAAGATGATTAAAATTAGGTTAAAAAATTGGATAAATCAGAAAGTAGTTAAGTCTATAGGTGGAATGTATGATAAAAGGACATAGCATATATGTAAATATCCTTTTAAGGTCACACATGCTGAGGAGTACCCTTAATGGTTGATGTGATCCCAAAACTGATTCAGGTTATATTCCATCTGGTTCAAGCCTTCCAGGCAATGGAGAAAAACCCTTGCCTCTAGATCTCAAAGTAACTAGAAAAAAGTGATCTAAAGCAAAGTTAAACCCCCAATCCTCCCACCAGAAACTCCAATGCCATAAAATCTTGTACACACTAAAGCATTATATAAATATGTATTGAGTTGGATGGTTACCTGTCAGGGATGCTATGGAAAAGACATACTTCAGGTACAGATTGGATTAGATGACCTTTAATCATCTAAGATGATTTCTTCCAAATCTAAGCGTCTATGACTGATTGCGACTTCTCCTAATTGGTTCCACATCCTTCTCAAATGTAAATTGAAGAGATATGTACATTTTTGCATAACAATAAAAACTGGCATTAATAGGACTTTAAGATTTCCTAAGCACTTAGAATACATCAATGTCATTTGAGGTTCACAACAACCTTCCAGGAGTATTTGTTACTATCTCCATTTTACAGATGAGGAAACTGAGTTAATAGATAACTGAGGCAGGACTGAAATCTAGGTTTTCCTGATTCCTAGTCCAGAACTCTAACCATTAAGCCATGCTGCCTCTCAATTATATCTATTCCAATGGTATTCACCTATAGCCTTTAGGTTAGGGATTAAAAAAAAAAAGATTTAAAATACATTTCTTACCTGGCTGAAAACAAGAGAAATCCTTCCTTGTCGAGTCCTAAAATGTAGATGAAAGATACTTAGCACACTCAATACTTTAAAGAATGTTGAATCAAACATCTAGTGATCCAATAGTAACATACTTTGCAAAGAGGCTGTTTGCTCCGTTGTCTCCTTGCTTTTCTATTTTTATACAGTCTCTCAAAGAAATCTATAGAAAATAGGAAAAATGTTATAAGAAATATAGAAAAGGTATTCACAAAAAAATTTAATATAGTAATTGCAAAGTTTTTAAGTGTCTTTACCTTAATGATGGGTTGAAACATCTCATCAGGTTCAAAAATCACTGATTTTGAACAGATTTTTAATGATCCCCGGGTTTTCCTAGGGAGTGAAAAAGAATTGTCTGAACATTACTTGTTATGAAAATATTATATATTTTAGTGCACTTAAAGCCTTGACTAGAATTTTGTTGTTGTTCAGTCATTTTTCAGTTGTGTCCAACCCTTCATGACCCTGCTTGGGGGTTTTCTTGGCAAAGATACTGGAGTAGTTTGCCATTTCCTTCTCCAGTCATTTTATAGATGAGGAAACTGAGGCAAACAGGGTTAAGTGACTTGCCCAGGGTCAAATCTGAACTCAGGAAAATGATTCTTCCTGAGTCCTGGCCCAGTGCTCTACACACTGTGTCACCTAGCTGCCTCACCACTAGAACATCTTTAGTGTATTACTAACGAAAAGAAATTGAACACAAAGTTTCAAGTACAAGATTTTAAAATTAATTTTTCTTCCGCAATAGGTTTTGGAATTTTCTTTTTTATAATCTCATTATCTTTACTAAATTCAGCTGGCATTTCCATTTTTTCACATTTGAAACATCCAAAAGTGATTATGTTAAAGAGCCCTCAGTTCTTCATTTCTAATATATGTACTAGATAAAAAAAAAAATTCCCTACATAGAAAACTAAATGGGAAAGCAGGTGGTGAGCCAACTATTTCAAATCAGAATATACTAAAACCTACTTCTGTGTAGATGTGATATTTTGGTGTGGAGGGGCATTTTAAGAGCTTAATGTTAAGAAGGAATTCAAGAAGACTATTTTTTGTATATAACTTGCAACTATCTTCTAGTGATGATATATGGTTACAAAGCTTGGAACCCCATAGAGAGAAGTGTAGTGGGTGCAAATAGGCTGCCACCTATTTCCAATGACCACCTGAAAAATGTATGATAGGAAAAAGAGTGAAAGTGAAAGATAACAAAGACTGTCAGTGTTGCCCAGATACTCATAACAAGTAAAAAGACTTCTAGGTCTTTATCTCAGGAGAAAGGCTCCAGCATGCAGAATGGATGACATTCTCTGTGGAGCCTTTGCAGCATCTAAAAAAATATGCAATAGAAAAGCAAAGAAGAGAAGGCCTGGATTGGCCCAGATCTGCCCTAATGGAGGGAATCATTTTATCACTAAGACTACAGATCACAAATCCACTCAGGTACTTAGGTATAATTATTATAAGGGGTTAGGACAAGGAACTTGTCTACTGTTATCCACAGATTCAGCAATTCTGGAATCATTTGCATCCTCTCCTGAATTGGTTTCACCCTACTGCTGCTCAAAATTTTATATTTGATTCTTGATGAAAAATTGTAAAGAAATTTGGTCTGAACTATGATAGCAATGTGAATTTATAGTATCCCTCTCATTCCTAAATCAAACAAAGCTCCAGCTCAGGTTCTCTGAACTCCATCTTCCATTTCTTGGCATCTTGGCATCTTGGCATCAACTGATCACTGAACAGTTTTTACAATTATCTTAACAGAGGAGGATAAAAGCACATGCAAATAAGAACACATAACGTGAATACACTGAATTTCACTTTGTGGTAGTGTGCTTTAAGATACGGTCTCCACAAATATATCAAATACAAAAATGGGGCCAGCTTCCAAGAAATGCTTAAACCTCTTCATGTGGGCCTATTCATTGTTAGTGAATGTTTGGTATGTTTCCCTCTCATAGGCAAGGCTGGTCTGAACCAGAGTAAGGTTGGAAACCCACCACTGTCAGAAGCTAAGGGTTTCTCAATAAACACTCAGGGGCATCTCTGAAGGTTCAATCTGACTTGACCATATACAGCAAACTGACAAACAGCTAAGTCATTGTTACTTTAGCATTTATTGAAACAAAAAAATTACCTTTTTTGTAGAACCCTGGGGCTGAGAAATGAAACACTCATGAAAATTACTATTTCGCCACAACCAAATTATCATCCAAGTCCCTCAGTGGCGCTGCAATTGTTAAAGTAATCTGCCCAAGGGAAACTGTAGACATCTTGATCAGAAAAAACTTTTACCTCAGCTAATCCCAAATTGGTGCTTTATTGTTTTACTTCATCACATCCTTAAAAAGCTATGATAAGGGTATATATCAAAGGAAATAAGATTGTATTTTTATAGCAATTTGGGAAAAAGTTAAGCAGTATTAAAATACACAGAAATGAAACCGTTTCTAGTTCAGATGGCAACACACTCATCTTAAAAGTGTCCTATTGTAGCTACTTCTACTCTTGTAGAGAGTACTTATGGACTGTTACTTTAAATAGCACTGTTGTCCAAATCAATGAGAGCTGAATAAGCTCAACTGACATAAAGAACATGAAAGATGCATTTCTAATCAAATCCTTTCCCAGGAGATTTACTCCAGACCTATTACAAGGCAAAGATACTTATGACTGAATAGTATTTAAGGCATAGCAAGTATTCTTGGGCCTCAACAATGATGTACCAACCTTCCTCATTTTTTTCTAAATAAGAGGGAAGAAAAAAAACTTCAAGGCACCACAACTTTGAATTGAGCTAAGGACAAACTTTATTTTCACTAAATCATCTGTCAAGCTGGAAACATTTGTTAAGCACATTTCCGTTTAAAACTATTCTCCTACCTTTCATTTTGGCGGCCCTCGCAGATAATATGATTAGCTGTGTGCTGTTCAAAGTAATACTCCTCCAAGTTAAGCAGCAATAAGGAAAATCTAAAATTTAAAAAGAAAGAAAGAAGGTCAAATGGTAGAAAAAGCTTGGGGCTTTAAAAAGAAGAAGGAAAACTGGGATCCAATTAGTGTGAATAATGAATCCCCTGAAATGTTTGCATTCTTCAAATCTGCACTGCATTTTTTCCATTGGGTTGGAAACAATTGCCTTATCTTACATTATGACTCTGAATAGTGTGAATATGAATATATGCAACCACTTAAGGGGCTTCATTGCTTGCATTAATCAGGACTTGGCTGTAGCTATCATTTCTAAAAGTAATAAACATTAATATCAAGATAAGGATAAGTTTCAAGTTTGTCAAGATGACAAAATTTTAAAATAACAGTTTTCTACATAACAATATAGACAATGAAAAAAAAACCTCCAGATTACTAAAATATTCAGAGGAAAACATTATATAATACATTTGACCTTTAAAATTTGCCCTATCAGGGGTGGAGCCAAGATGGCAGAGTGAAAGCAGTGACTTGCTTGAGCTCTCCACCAAACCCCTCCAAATACCTATAAAAAATGGCTCTAAAATTCTAAAGCAGCAGAATGCACAAAAAGACAGAGTGGAACAAATTTCCAGCCCAAGACAACCTGGACGGTTGATCAGAAAGGCATATCGCGCCAGGCCAGGAGAGGAGCGCAGTTTGGCGTGGGCACGCAGGCCACAGCGACCCTGTAGCAGGCCTCAGAAGACTGAACTGCAGGCAGCTGTGGCAGTTTCCAGACTTCTCAACCCAGAAACGCCAAAGACAACTTAGAAGGTCAGTGGGAAAAGTCTGTGACTGCGGTGAGAGTTAGAAGCTAGGTTTCGGCCACGAGTCCCAAGCTCGGCCCGGGCCTATGGCTGCCTCTTGAGCTTCCAGCCCACAGACTGAGGGGGAATTGAGTAGCTGATCAAAGGGGGATTGCAGGGATCTCTTTGCCAGTGCTGAGGCAGGAATCTCTTGCTTTGCCTGTGCTTAGATCTGGGTCACAGTTTTGAGGGGCAGTCCTGGGGTGAGGAGAAGCACTGGCCTGGTGGAGCTTGTTGCAGTGGAAGAGAGGAAACCCCACGCCCCTTATCATACCACCTTGGAAGAACTGAAAATTTACAAGTCCCTAGAAGTAGCTCTGAAAACAGGTGTACAAAACCCCGAAGCTTGGGATAGTACATTCTCCACACTGGAAGCAGACTCTTACCTTAACAAAGAGTTTAAAACTCAAGTAATTGGCTGGGATCACGAGTAAGCAACACAAAGAGTCAGACTATTTTATCGTACTTTGGTGACAAAGAAGATCAAAACATACAACCAGAAGAAGACAACGAAGCCAAAGCTCCTACATCCAAAGCCTCCAAGAAAAATGTGAATCAGTCCCAGGCCTTGGAAGAACTCAAAAGGGATTTTGAGAAGCAAGCAGGAAAAGTAGAGGGAAAACTGGGAAGAGAAATGAGAGTGATGCAAGAAAATCATGAAAAACAAGTCAACAGCTTGCTAAAGGAGACCCAAAAAAATACTGACGAAAATAACACCTTAAAAAATAGCCTAACCCAAATGGCAAAAGAGGTCCAAAAAGCCAATGAGGAGAAGAATGCCCTAAAACGCAAAATTGGCCAAATGGAAAAGGAAGTCCAAAAGATTACCGAAGAAAATATTTCCTTAAAAATTAGAATAGAACAATTGGAAGTTAGTGACTTTATGAGAAATCAAGACACTGTAAAACAAATCCAAAAGAATAAAATTTGCCCTATCAAAGGCAGGAAGAGGTTGAGGACAAAACTTAGACTCTCTCCCAAAAGCCCAACGTTTTCTTGACTTCTCTTCTTAACTACAACATGTATAATCTATTCCAGAGAGGCTGGTGATTTCATTGGTTCTTTCACTGACCCCTGGAAACTCTCATGTTCATTACTTCTTTCATGCCTTTGCACTTGGGTTAAAAAAAATCAAATACAGAAGTACAGGCCTGGGGAAAATGGTTACAATAAAGAAAAGGAATACAATACACAAACAATCATTTATTACCAATTCTCTTCAGAGCATAGGGATAGTTTCTAGGGAGCTACAAAATTTAGATATATAAGTAATGCTCAGATCTTTCTCACCAGAATTTTTTGGAATCACATTTAAATCAACTATAACTTGACTATGTAATTCAGGGGTATCTCCCAGACTAGCTTCCTTTTCATTAAGGCATACCAAGAAGGCTGTACCTACCAACTGGTAGGATCCCAATACAACTTATCCACACCCAATCAGAACAAGGTCACCTCCACCGTATCCCCAATTCCCTTCCTCCTCCCAATCTAAGTATACAACAATATACTGACTGTAAGCTTTCAAGGGTTGCCACAGCACATGCAGATCTTGCAGCAAATTTTAAATTCTAAACCTGCTTTTTCTAGCATGTAATCTGTGTACCTGTACAATGCAAATTTTGTTATCAGTTTTTATGTGGCATAATGAGTAAACACTAGCATCCAGAATGTCTAAACTCTGTTGTACCAGAATTTGGATACTGCTAAGAATGGGTATTCCATTAGCTGGGTTTAGGAAATCCTTGTATTGATCATAAACATGCAATTTGTTTCAAAATCATATTTTTAAAAAAGACCTAGGTTATTCACTATTCTGTATTTTTTATTAAAAGTCAACTTCAATGAGTTAAAATTTAAGCAGCAGGATATGGTAGCTACAGTGTTAGATTTGGAGTAAGGAAGACCTGATACCATATTCATCTCTGACAATTAACAGCTGTGTGAACATAGGCAAGTCTCTCAGAGCCTCAGTTTCCTTATCTATAAAAGGGATGGATAATAATACCTGTAATACCTACTTAAATTGGAGCTGTGAAGCTTGAATAAGATAATGTATATGAAGCACTCTGTATCCTTTAAAACAGTATGTAAATGTAAGGCATTATTATTAAAATTAATACCTGTGCATAATTACTCCAATCTTAAGTAAAGGGACTAGACATGTGATGTCATTGGTGTAGGGAACTCTGGGTAAGGAACTTCTACCAATGCAGTTCCCTCAGAAACTATTCCAAACATCCGCCTTACTCAAACCTGCAACACCTCCTTAAACCCCCTCTTTGTGAGGACCTTGTCTCTTAGTTATTGAGAAAACTGAGACCACTATACAAGACCTCTTTATCTCAAAACTCCTTGAAGTTATTTCCCACTCTTTCCTCCTGTTGTGTACTTAGACAAAACCCCTCTACACAAACACTAGATCTCACCTACTCCTGTCTTCTCCAGAAGATTTCATCTTCATTTCCTCCTCCTCACCTCCAATCTCTTCTTATCAACTGGTTCCTTCCTTACTTCCTTTAAAAATATCTACATTTCCCCACTCTTACAAAACCTTGAATACACTGAACCTTCCCCTTAAGCTATTTATTGTCTCTCTTCCTTTTCTCAGCCAAAATCCCTGAAAAATACACTCACTGCCTGCACTTCCTCTCTTCTCATTGACTCCTCATTCTTCACCATCTAGACTTCACTCAATTGAAAATATCCTCTCCAAAATTACCAATGACCTCTCAACTGACAAATCCAATGGTCTTTTCTCAGTCCTAATCATGTCTGTTCCTCTTGACACCTGACATGTCAACTAGCCTTTCTCCTAGATACTTTCTCCTCTCTGGGATTTCATGACACTGCTCTTTCTTAATTAGCCTTCTACCTGTCTGACTGCTTCTTCTCAGTCTCCTCCGTGGTTCATCATCCATGTCAAGCCCCCTAACAATGGGTATTTCCTATGTATTTGTATCAGGCCCTTTACTCTTCTTCTAAACCTCTCTCTCAAGATCTTTATAACTAGCCCCAGTCTTTTCCCTGAGCTTTAGTCACACATCATCAATTGCCTATAGGATACTTTATACTGGATGTTGAGCAGACATAGCAAATTCAATGTGTCTAAAGCAGAACTCATATTTTCTCCTCAACCTTTCTCTCTTCCAAACCTCCCTATTTCTGTCAAAGATATCACCACTGTCATTTTCCTTTATCCTTTACTCCCTACCAAATTTATCTTCTCCTCCTTAATCCTTCCCTTCCTATTTTAAAGTAATCAATATTTTCCCAGTCTATTAAGAATTCATTTCAATCAATCATTGACACTTCCCCCTCCTTTAACTACCACATCTCCAATCAGCTGCCAAATCTTCTGATTCTACCTCCACAGAATCTCCTGACTGTCCCTTTCACTCCATTTACACTGCCACCACCCTAGTCTACCTTTTATTACCACTTCCCTGGATTGCTGTAATGAGCATACTAATGCCTGGTCTGCCAAGTACAGACTCTCTCTATTCTCTATTACATCTCCAAAAACCATGAGTGGCTCCCTATTGCCTCGAGAATAAAGCATAAACTCCTGAAACTGAAGTTTAAGATCCTCTACAATCTTACTCCAAACTATCGTTTAGTTCTTATTTCTGCCCCCATCCCATCCTGTACATTATAGCCAAACTGGATTGTCTAGTCTTGAAATCAACATGATTATCTTCCACCTCTATATATTTGTACACACTTATTAGGTGTGAGATCATGAACAAATCATTTAATGTCTCTAAGTCTGAGTTTCTCAAGACTTTATAAAATGGGAAAGATAATGCCTCTAGTACCTCCATCCTAGTCTTTCAAGAAGTTCAAACGAAATGATGCAGTAAACTTCAGTTATTATAATTAGAGTATTCCTTACACCTGGAATGTACTCTCTCCTCATCTTCACCTTTCCGAATCTTTCTCTTCTTTCAAGGTTCAGCTCTGGTGCTACTTCCTCCAGCCTTCCCTGATCAGCCTACCTATGATCATATTAAGTTCTATACATGTTATATCTCTTCCCATTCTGCCCAATACAATGGAATTTACTTAAGGACAGGGACATTTTTATTTTGCTACTATTCCCAGCACCTAGCTCAGTGACTTGCACAAAGTAACCATTCAATAAATGTTTGCTAGATTAAACTGCTATTTTGAAATGTAAACTGCTCAACTGAAAGACAGACAACTTTCAAGATAAAGGAAACATTTTAAGAGCCTGCTAATAACAGTAGTATGGTTCATTCACTTACCAGTACATCTAGGAAGCAAGTTACCACTTATAAAAAAAGTGACTTTTGATAAGCTTTTGAGGCACCGCAGGAGACAGATGCATCCTTGAGCCCTCCCAGGCTGGGGCCTGGCCCGCCTAGGCCCACAGTCCTTGGACCTTCGGGGCCTGATTCCCTCCCTCCCCCCACTGTGGGTGGGTCCTTCAAGGCCCCAGCCCCTACCTCACAGGGCCTCCGTGACCTGCCTGGTATGTGGGTCCTGCAGACTAACAGGCTAAGCAGAAGCCACCTATGGCCAGTTCATTTGACTAGTTCTGACTGAGCAGCCTGCCAAGTCAACAGAGGAAATCTTCATGGTGACTGTGATCATCTTCTGCAGGCAACTGTAGCTGTTAACAACTTTGAGGCCCAAGACTATTGAGGCATCAGCAGAATCTACAAACTGGAAATGTGTTTCAAGTTTCTCATCATGAAAGTCCCTTCTCAACCCTTCCATCATGTGAGAAAGTCTGACTCCACTGAGCAATGGAGAATGGAACCATTTTTATGTCAATTCCATGACCCCTGTCACTTTAGAAGGTGCCAGATTTTGAAGGTCATCTATAGGAAAAGCTGTCAAAGGAGACAGCTTTGACTTAACTAACGCAACAGCAAGCTGTCAGTGGCCAGGCAAGACCTCTCCTTATACGAAGATTCCTAGCTCTTCCTCCATTAAGACTATGGGAATCCTGATCCTTGCTGGTACTACTAGAGTTGGAAGAAGCTAGAAAACTTATTCTGGTGGATAATTGGACTCTATGGGTCCTCAAGGCCACAGGTTTTATAAACTATTCTTGTCTTCCCTTTGGGCCTGGACCTCCCTTCCTGAGAAGAAAGCTACCCCAGGAGCAGATTGTATAACAATAATGGTCCTTGATTGTACTACTAGAGTTGGAAGAAGCTAGAAAATCTTGTGGTCAAGACTCCCTGTTGCTCTGTACTGGACCCTACATTATAGTAAACATTCCCATCAGCCCTCCTCCTCCTGACAACTTGCCATGGGGCAGAGTATGGGAAGGCTGCCCCCTACCCTGTCTCCCATCATGCTATTTGACCCAGAAGAAGCTTCCATAAGTCTATTTGTGGAAGCTTTTCTTCCATATTAAGGTGAGCCCTATTCCAGAGAGGACTGTGGCTTTGACTAGACTGAAAATCTGTGATGCTGCAATAATTTAATAAAATTGTTATAGAGCTTACCTCTAAGAGAAAAAAAAAAGAAAGAAAAAAGTAATTTTTAATCAAACTTCCAACTCCAAACAAGATGCAGTCAAGTTTCAAACAATTATTTCAAAACCTCATAGTGCTATCTTTGATTTCTCTTCCCACACTGAATAAGTTGGCTACCAAGCCTTACCAATTCTACCTCTGAAATATCTCTTGCAGCCTCTTCCCCTGCTATCTAAAAAGATAACACTGAGGCTGGGAATATGAGCGACTTGAACAATCGAAAGGAAAAGATGTAAGTCTAGTCCCATTCTCTTCCATGAGCTCCAGGCTCACATTTCTACCTATCATGCACTTTTACCACAATCGCAGTTAACAAGTTTCAAAATGAACTCCTCACTTCCCAATTAAAATGTTTCTCTTCTTGATTTACCAGTTTTTGTACCACCACCTTCCCACTTAGTTATTATATCCTTCTTACTAACATCACACATTTCCTTGTGCTATAATTATTTATGTATTTTTATGCCCCTTACCCAACTATATTAGGACAGGAGCCATGTTTTATTTTAGTCTTCTTTGCATACCTTTCAATGTTTAATGTAACATCTTACACAAAGTCAGTGCCCAGGAAATATCTCTTGAATGAGTGAATGAATACTGAATGTAGAGATCAAAAGTTAAACCAACATGTAGATGACAGAAATATCCACATGAATACAACCAAGGCTATTACACACAAACTCATGTTCTGAACAAGTACTTATAAGACTGAGAAATCCTTATAAAACAAATGATTCACCATATAAAATGCTCTAATATGCAGGTGCCTCATACATAATTTAGAATCACCGATGTTTTAGCTTGGAATATGACTACATTAACTTCAAGGCAACAACCAAATAATCAGACACATGATGGTACAAGGATAATAACAGCTTACATTTACATATCATTTTGTTTTTCCATAGCATTTTCCATACATTATTTCATTTGATCCTTAGAAGTGACTTTGAGGTAGATAGTACAGTCTTATGTCCACTTTACAGATGAGGAAACTGAGGCTCAGAGTGGTTAAGAAAGTTAACAAGTCACATAACTATCAAGTGGCAAAACTGGAACAAATCTAGGTTTTCTATATCCAATGCTCTTTCCCACAGGTAAGTCACAAAGCAGTTGCATACTTTTTTTTTCTAATGTAAATAGTATTTTGTTTTTTCCACTTCCATGTAAAGACAGTTTTCAACATTAATTTTTATAAGATTTTGAGTTCCAAATTTTTCTCCCTCCCTTCCATTCCCCCAACCTGGTACAGTTATATATTATACACTTTTACTGTATTACCAAGTCTCTATTATTTAAACTTTTGTGAGAGTTTACAATTTTTCCATGGTGAAAAGAGCTGGTCACCAGTCAAGGTCCCTCATTAGCATCTCCCTTATTATTTTTTATTCTCAACTTAAACGCCAAAAAAAGAGTGTTTCACACACTCAGCAGAACACAGAAAGAGGAACGTATATGCAACTGTGAATCTTCAAAAAATATAATTATTCCACCTTACTTTCAAGACTGTCTTGCTTGTCTGTGCTTCCTTCTGCACATATAAAAAAAAGTTTCCCTCCCCAGGTTCTTCATCTGTAAAATAAAGGAAAATACTATGTACATTAGCTGTCCTAAGGGGAGGGCTGGGGTGGCAGGAAAGCCTTAAAGCACTACATAAATGTAATTCTTTGTTTCCACCTTTTCTAAAATCATAATATTTGAGTATGGCATTGTTAAAAAGAAATGAAACAGAGAGAGAGAGAGAGAGACAGAGAACCTTGTCATTTAAATTTTATCAAACACGCTATTAATATAACTTTGAATAGTTGCAATTTTACTATCTTGAAAAAACCCAACATTAAAGAAAAAAAATTTAAGGAAAAAAAATCCTGAATGGATGCCTCTATTTCCCTGTGCTAATATGTATGGAAAGAGAAGGGGGGAAATGGGATATGGATAAGTTTTTACTTTATACAGAATGAGGAAAATAAAAGCAGATTGGTACATTTATCATGTACAAAGCAAGATAAAACACAGGAAGTTTTTCCTAAAATTTAGTCTTTTGTAAACAAAAACAAAGGTACCCATGTACCTTCATGTAAGAGCTAGAACCAGTAGACTTATCATTCCCAGGCCACAGGAATGTGATAAGGGAGACAGACAACAATGCAATTCTAACTCTACTGTATGCATCTCTGCACTATATCAATATATTATCTACAATGGCTTAATTTTTTCCATTTTGATCAGGCTATAGAGGCCTATATTTATACTTTTCCCTAAATAATTCCACGAAAATTTAATAGAAAGTTGAAGTAAGACACTGAATTTATTCTGGAACCATGTCCTGACTTCTCTTAAACTCAGAATTTGATCTCAAGGCTTCACCAGATTAAACCGCATCCTCAGGGAGATGCTCACACTGAGAACTACATCCAACCATGGCTCATTCAGGCTTTGGTTTACCTAAGTATCCCCTTAAATTTATAATAGTTGGCATACATATAGCCAAAGATTTGCTAAGTGCCATACATGTATTATCACTGGACAAGCCAGTAAGGTAAAAACTATTATTATCCCCATTTTGTAGGAAACTGAGGCTAAGGAAGTACTATCCGAATATTAGCTATTGTCATTATTATTTAAGTGACTTGCCCTGGGTTAGGTGGTAAAGAACTATCTGAGGCAAGATTTGAACTCAGGTCTTTCTAAATCCAACTCCAACATTCTTTTCACTATGCCACTTTGCTGCTTAATTTCACAATTTTTTTTTTAAAAAGACTAATACCTCACTACACACAAAACCCTAAATACTACTTTTTAAAAAAATTCTTCAGTTCACCAATCCTCTAACAACAAAATAGTGGAGAACTCTTCACCTCAAATATCAACTCTTCTGGGGTGATTTCAGATTTAAGGTAGGGATGGGGCAGCTAGGTGGCACAGTGGATAGAGCACCAGCCCTAGAGTCAGAGGACCTGAATTCAAATCTTGACCTCAGACACTTACTAGCTGTGTGACCCTGGGCAAGTCACTTAACCTCAACTGCCTAAGGGGGGAGGGAATACAGATTTAAGGTAGGGAGATGGGAAGGGGAATGAGCTTGAACAACTTGTCCTTCCCATGTTAACAATGTTTTCTTCCTAAGCCTGATATTTCCTATACCAATTTTCCCTTCTTTGCCATTTGATTTTGTAAATACTTTTAAAAACTGCAATACATATGCAAAATCAAAAATTTCCAACTAGAAACATCAGTGAGAATTAGAGTCCATGTACATGAGGCATGATTCCTATAGCTGGGACCCTCAGGGGCAGTTCAGGGTCCTACATTCTTGGCCAGATGACACTTTGGGTGAAATTCAAAAGGCCTCATGTGTATTATCACATCTGCAAGCTATGGCTGTTATGAGCTTCTTTAGGCTGAATCTGGGTTCTGAATCATAAACACAAGGCTGCATTTATTAAGTCAGCATTTCAGTGCTGCCTGTCAGAAGGCCTTGGGTAATATTAAAAAACTTGAAGATCATTAGGAATTTCTGATAAGGGGTGGCAATAGCTCTCAAGGCAGACGCATAAACTTAATCTTATAAGAAACAAAATGCCAGAGTAGGGCTCTCTCAGCTTTCCAAACCAGCTGGCATTTATTTAGCACTTTAAGGTTTACATAGTGCTTCATTCACATCCTCATAACAACCATGTGAGGTAAAAAATGTCAATGCTATTATTCCTATGTACAAATGAGGAAACCCAGCTGGCTCAAAGGTGGAGAAGGGGATAAGCATTTATACATACAGTACCTGTGTGCAGGCATTGTACTAAATCTCATTTGAGCCTCATAACTCTTCAAGGCAGGTCCACTTATTATATCCATTTTATAGTTGAGGAAACCAAGGTTAAGTAACTTGTCAAAGGTTTCCTAGCTAGTAAGTATCTGAACCCACACTGAACTCAGGTCTTGTTGACTCCAGGCCCAACTCTATCCACTGCACCATCTCACTGCCTCAGAGAGGTGATGTAATTTCTTTAAGTTATTACAACTGTAAAAGCATTGCTGGAACTCAACCACTGCCCCAGAACTGCACATATATATGAGAACGACTAGTTAAAATATTTGTAGCTTGACTACAAATGTATTTTATACATATGGGGTATGTATAACAAATCATGTGGACACTGTGATGGTATGTTAGGAGAAATGCACAAAGGTAGCCAAGCTATTCTCACATCTAAATTGGTGGTGGAACTAAGGAAAAACTATACTGGCTATTGAACTCAATTCAATAAGTATATAGCCACTACCAGGGTCTAGGTATTGTGCTAGGTGCCAGAGTATAAAAACAAAAACACAGTCCCTGCCCTCAAGGAGCTTAAATCCTACTCAGGAGAAACATGTACACAGGTAAATAAGCACTAAGCAAATACACACTAAGCAAATAGGAACTAATTGGGGGCAGGAGGGAAGATCTAACTACTGGAAGCAAATTCAAGGGGTACTTGAACTAAATCTGGATGGTGCTGGGACTATAGGAGGGGAAGTAAGGGAGCATACTCCAGGCATGGGAGGCCTGTGCAAAGGCACAGAAACAGGAGATAGAGAAAAGATCCATGGAGAATGTATGGGAAGCAGCAAGTAGGCCCGTTTGAATGGAAAGTAGTGTGCATAAGGGGGAGTAATGTGAAATCAGTCTGGAAAGAAGCTGGAGCCAGATGGCAAAAGGCTTTAAATGCCAAAGCGAGTTTCCATTTTCCTGGTAGCAACAGGGAGCCAATGAAGCTTTCTTAGCAGGTGAGTTCCTTGTGCTGTAGGAATATCAATTTGGCAGCTATGTGGATGATGCATTGGAACAGGAAGAGATCATGGGAAGAGAGACCAATTAGGATGTTACTGAAATAGTCCAGGAAAGACGTGAAAAAGGTCTAACTTTGGTAAATGGCCACATGAGTACATAAAACTATAACGGACGTGATGATGAAGATAACTTTGTTCAGTGATCCAGGTGAAGAATAGGGTAGGGAAGTGTAAAACAGGGAGACAAACATTCTCCTAAAGAATTTATCAATGTCATGGAAAATGTCATGCTTCCCTGATGGTAAGGCTCTCCTCACATTCCTATTTGCAAATGACCCTCAATTACACTGAGCCTCAGAACATTACATAACCTTCACAGAAGGACTACAGAGGTTAGGCTAACTGTCCATAATGGAAAAATAGAGTAGATTTTTTAAAAAATCACATATTGTCTGGATTATAACATGGAATTGGATAGGTACTCAGCAGAGTTAGTCCACCAACAAGTATTTCTCAGATGGGCAATGAAAATCAACAATAAGCTTGGTACAGAATTGAGTAATCAGGCTCTAACCCATTTGGGAAACCATAGATTACATGTAAATACTTCAAAGTGCTCATTGACCCAAAAGCCCATCTAAGACCAATCTTCTCCTGCAAACTGTATGTGGTTGGCAATCATAGCATGCAGGATCTCCAGACAACCAACATTGTAACTAACCCAAAGAATAATAAAAAGACACATAGTGAACCTAAGTAGCATGTTACCAAAAATTATTTCATATTTAAATAACAGTAACTAAAATTTTTTAAATGATATTAAGATCTGGTATTATAGACATACAATGAGTTACATCAATTGTATAAGAAGAAACACTGGGGCAGCCCTGGCTCTAACACTGTGTGACCTTGGGCAAATCGCTTAACCTCTCTAAGCCTCAGTCTCTGCACCTATAAAGTGGAAATAGTATTTGGATTACACTCACATGGTTATTGTAAGGAAAGTATTTTCAAATGTTAAAATATCATATGAATGTTTTACTATTTCTATTGTGGCAACAATGGAAGGAATGATCTGCATTACCAAAAAAGTTTTATAAACTATGAAGTGCAACATAAATGTGCTATTATTATTTTCAAAGTAGTAAGAGAACCATCAAAATAACAAGTCAGATCATTAAAAATTATAGTAAATAATTTTAAAGTACTACAGGGCAAATTTTAATATTCACTTCTTTGACACTGAATATCAGCTACTGAAGAAGGAATACATAACTTCTAGCCATGCCCTTTCCTAATACGAAGTAATCAAATTCCAAGTGAAATCAAAACTTCCCAGCAGAAAGAGCATTTATGATCTAATCTTTTCTGTTACACCTGGAGACAACAGTACATCTAAAGACAGAATCTTTTTATGATTAACAAAAACTAATTACCTAAATTTAAAAAATACTTTCTTGAATACATTCTTAAAAAACTATTTTTATTTGATCTTTTAAGATATTTTAAAATTAAATTTGCTAATATTTACATCAATGAGTACCATTTATACATCTCATCACAGAGAAGAGAAATTCCTTATATTACGGGAAGTGAAATTCTAATACTTAATCTCTTCAAGCCAAAAAGCCACTTAATAGTACCTAGGGAGAAAAAGAGAAAAAGGAATAGGTAAAAGCTTTTAAGAACTCTGCATTGAGCACAGATGTCACACTGTATTCTGAAAACTTGTATAATTATTCTTTTCTTTCACAAACATAATGCAGCTTTGTTGGCCTCTCTTGATCAGAGAAACGCATGTGATTACCCAGCAACAGCCAAGAGACTAACGTGGTACTCACAAAAAGGGCATCATCTTGTAAAATGATCCCTCTCATGTTTCCTGTTACTCTTCCCAAGAATGACAACACTGATCCCTAAAATAAGCAAAAAAAGCAAAATCTGCATAGGTTTCTCTCACCACAGAAACACACACACACACACACACACACACACACACACACACACACAC